>NC_053024.1:571251861-571376289 GCF_003073215.2 Triticum urartu | reverse complement strand
GGGGAAGGGGGGTTAGGGTTTCGGTGCCCCCCGGGAGGGGTTAATGGCCTGGGTCCGGGCCGGCCTAGACGGCCTGATGGCCAGCTGGGCTGTTTGGCCCAGTGGGTGGGAGAGGGGTCCTATTGATGCCTTTTTTTGCAAAATGTTTAGCATCTAAATGGTATTTATAAAATATGGGAGCTAGCTTATAAGTTGCAGTGCATCAGATCCTTGCACCAAAAACTAGTTTGGGTGAAATACTAATTCATTGTAAATTTAGATTAATTAAAAGGTTATTAAATGTTGTTGCTTGCCAAAGTTTGAGGTTGTTAGGGTCACTTAACTAATCCATTTAAGTTTAGTTACAATTTTAGAATTGCTTCAGAATTATTTGTTACTTAATGAACATTTTAGTTTTCAATCTTGACAACTTTTATTTTCCACTTTAAATTTATTTGAAGTTTGAATTAGGAGTTTGAAAAGAAATGTGATTCCAATGTGATCAAGCCCTATTTAGCAACATGATTAGGTTAATCACAAAGGGTTACTGTAGCATGATTCTCGGGGTGCTACAAATCTCCTCCACTACAAGAAATCTCGTCCCGAGATTTAAGAGGTGGAATAAGGGGGAAAGGTCTGGTTACGAAATCCTAACGAATCTTCTCAGTCTTGGTTTCTCTTCTCGAAGTGGTCGATCCTTAGTGCTGATGTCTTCATTCCTCTGTTTCAGGTTCTCGTGATGATGTCTTCATTCCATCTTACTTACGAAAAGATTTAGGGGAAACACGGGAAGGGCGAAGATCGATACATGTTAGGTACATTGGGGCTATCTTAGTGAACGAGGCATAGGAGCATCTCTCGAGTTGAAATTCAAGAAAGTCGTCGAGAGTAAGGTAAGAAGGTACAATAAGGAGTTTTAAGCGGCCAGGCAATCGTTCGATGCCTAATCAGTGGGTGAAAGGGTTTCAGGGCAACGAGAATAAGTATTGCGCCTGATGCCAGAATAGATCACTAGGCAGGTGGCCCATAAATTACATACGAAGTCAAGCACGAGGAGTAACTTTGACAACAGGGTGTGTACATGAGAGTCAGGTTTCGATCCTGGAACCTGTGGGTTATGGGCCCACCATGTGGGTTGAAAGCAGGAAACCGCTATCAGGTGCACGGTCAAGATAGCAAGGTATGTCAGAGGATAGCCTATCAGTTAAGTTGGCAACAACATTGGTACCAAGGGCGAGGGACAAAGAGAACCATTTCCCTGCTCGTTGAAATGAGGCGGACCAATAGGCAAGGTTCTCGTCCATCGGTGGTTACCAGAATGTCATCAACAATAGTAACAGGGTCTTGCTGACAGAATTGTACACCGAGGTGTTTACATAAGCAGGAGAATATTACTGCTTAGATCATTTAGATCACAAGAAACTTTAACCCAACCAATGAAAAGGAAAATGTGATTATTAGATTAAACAGAACAATGGAAAGGAAAATGTGTTTAAAAAAATATTTCAAGGGTATATCCTTCCCAAGGACAAGCAGAGTATGATATCCATGACAGGATATATCGTAGAAAACCCTTTAGGAAAAGGGAGGGAAATTTGATGACATTACCCATACAACGGTGCTTGGGGTAATTTATAAAGAAATTTTAGCATTGTGCTTCAAATGTTCATATTGAAAATCGGAGTACCACATACATGCTTCGAGATAGCGTTGACAGGGTCTTTAAGCAAAGGTCAGACTTTGGATACGCAAAGGATCCATCAGGAACAACCCATAGAATAAGTGTTACAATTTTCTCATGGAGGAATGGTTAACCTTGTTAAACAGGAAACTATAGCCACAAGTCCTCCGTCCAGGTGTGATGGGCATGACATCACCTTACTGATAGATAAGGACCAGTGTTATAACTCTTGGAAACAGGTCCCAACCATCATATCTGACCGAGATTCAGATCTGATTGGTGTCAGGATACCTCTGACTCAGGATGCCTGAGAAGAAAAGGTGCAACACAATTGACGAGATGACCTTGTAAAATTCTTAGGAAATGAACTATGGGAGCGAGTTCCGAAACAAGAGTTCATCATTATACCAAGGAGAGGAAGAGGAGGTGGCTGATAGGCTCAGCAACAAATCATCGAGATTTCCAAAGGATTGATTTCCACAATTATGTGAACAAGGAAATATCATTTGTCGGATCAAATGATATAATGATGTATGCTCGAGGGAAACATACACAACTGAACAATGATAGAAGGGTGCACCCAGGAATCTGGACTAGGTAACACGATCAACGTTCGAATGATGATTCAAAAAGCAATAGACTTAGAATGAAACTGTAGACCAATAACTTCAAAGCAATAGGGTTGCTAGAAGTTTAGAATTTACACATCATAGACCATTTGCCAGTATTCCGGTTAGAAACAACACGGAGACCAAGAAATGAACGCAAAAGGCGAGAGATATTACTATATCAAAAATTCTCAAGAGGTGGTAAAATTACCACGACATTCTTGACATAAAAGGTGGTAATATTCCAAGGTAAAGAAGAACAAATGCTGGATAGCAAGGATTTCAAGGTATAACACAAAACATTGAGGGGCGAGGATGGTATTTCTCATCAAGAATTCGAAATATAACTTGGAAGAGCTCAGGATGTTGATGATGACCACGACACATTTGTCGAGAGATTTCATGAAGATGTAATCGGTTGGAGATGACATCAAGTTAAATGATGATGCAGCAAAAATCAAATAATACTTGAAGAAGAACTCATAAGAAGTTATGCAGTTCCGTGATAATCTCGAGATACCAGAGGGGGTAATACTCGATGACAGATCAAAGTAGAGGTTGGACTAGGGTATTTATCTACAGAAGACAAGCGCTTAAACTTGCACGCAAAATGGTATTTAAAGGAGGACATGGTCGGAACCACGATTGCAAAAGGCCAGATCCCAGATATAAGATGAACTTATACCAAAGGAATAATTTAATTTAAGAGAAGCTTTAACGATAAGATCTACATCGTGTCCATGGGCATGAACACAAAGTTCAAGGTCGACTCCCACTTCTCCAATGCATAACCTTTCATTCACTCCTCACTTTTGAAGAAGTTTTAGTGTTGAAATTTCATTTTGCAAAATACCAGAAGTGTATGACTCGTGAAAACTTTCGAGTTCACACAGTTTAGAGAAGGCATATGTCCAACCCATAGGGGCTTCTTAGAAACATATACCACAAGTTTCAAGAGTAAATATCACAAGCTCGAAAGTAGAGCAAGGTTGAGAAAGTAGATGATACAATTTACCAAAGGCATTATGTATCCGAGGGAAGGCTCACAAGGTTATTGAATAGGAAGGACGCTGCCAGATAAAATCCATTAAAGGATCTACCGGTCCATAACAGAGCTGACGTGAGCATCGGCACACAACCAAAGGAAGTAACAATGCAAAGGCATTGGATTATGGGAACAATTGACTAATCCAGAGCTCAAATGCAAAGGAATTATGATTTTCAAATCAAGGGATTAGAAGCAATGTTCTGATTAGGGATGGATAAGTTGAATAGCCTTAGGGGTACAATCGACGGCAATTGGATCTGTTGAGGACCAGCTCATGTTTAAAATGACGTCTGAGCCGGAAAGATAATTTAAAAGGATCAACTGATGATTGCATGCATTCGCACTCATGTTGAATCAAAGGGATCAAAATGACGGTGCCTAAGGATACTAACGAATATTGCCAGACATATGGAAAGCATCCATCATGCAAGCAGACAAGTATTGCCGAGCAATAAGCTACTAAGGATTTTTGGAGGATCGAATAGTATTTCGATGACCATTGTGAAACGCCTGAACAACTGGGGGATGAGCGGATACTCGATAAGTGCGAGAATTATCCGTAGGCGTATTCAGGTGTCAAAGAACAGCAAGGCAGTAAGCCCAAAGGATTATCGAAACAACGACGAGTATTTCGGGGTATCTTGTAATAGCAAGACCAACTGGGAAAAAAAGTAAGAACGACAGGTGTAAGTATTTATCCATAGGGATTTTTCGGTGGTAGGGAATTGCAAAAGCAACAGGCACAAGGTCTCGAGAAAATATCGGAGAGTATTGTCAGAATCTTCTGTTGAAGTAATCGATCATCTGTAATGAAAGGGTTCTCCGGCAGGAAGTGGTAACAAGAACCTAGAGTTAGATTTTAGCAAAATCATTTAACCCGAATAGAAGAGAGATCAGATTCCCAAAGTATAGACGAGGAGTAAAAGATCCTAATACCACCCAATGGCGACGTGGGCTTGTAAGCCACACAGCCATGTTAGTCAAAGTTTTGCAATCACTAGACTCGACTTCGGCCAAGGAGTTGGAAAAGGGGATTCCTACAGGCAGTCGGCTCTGATACCAACTTGTGACTCCCCCGATTGGACCGTACACTAATCATACACGCAAACGTGTACGATCAAGATCAGGGACTCACGGGAAGATATCGCAACACAACTCTACAAATAAAATAAGTCATACAAGCGTCATATTACAAGCCAGGGGCCTCGAGGGCTCGAATACAAGAGCTCGATCATAGACGAGTCAGCGGAAGCAACAATATCTGAGTACAGACATAAGTTAAACAAGTTTGCCTTAAGAAGGCTAGCACAAACTGGGATACAGATCGAAAGAGGCGCAGGCCTCCTGCCTGGGATCCTCCTAAACTAATCCTGGTTGTCGTCAGTGGCCTGCACGCAGTAGTAGGCAGCTCCAGAGTAGTAGCAGTCATCGTCGATGGTGGCATCTGGCTCCTGGTCTCCATCGTCTGGCCGCAGCAATCGGATATAGAAAAGGAAAAAAAGGGGAAGAAAAGCACCCGTGAGTACTCATCCAAAGTACTCGCAAGCAAGGAGCTACACTACATATGTATGCATTGGTATCAAATGGAGTAAGGTTATCATATGTGGACTGAACTGCAGACTGCTGGAATAAGAGGGGGATAGCTAGTCCTATCGAAGACTAAGCTTCTGGTAACCTCCATCTTGCAGCATGTAGAAGAGAGTAGACTGAAGTCCTCCAAGTAGCATCGCATAGCATAATCCTACCCGGCAATCCTCTCCTCGTCGCCCTGTTAGAGAGCAATCACGGGTTGTAATTGGCACTTGTAAGGGTGTCTTTTATTAAGTATCCGGTTATAGTTGTCATAAGGTCAAGGTACAACTCCAAGTCATCCTGTTACCGAAGATCACGGCTATTAGAATAGATTAACTTCCCTGCAGGGGTGCACCACATAACCCAACACGCTCGATCCCATTTGGCCGGACACACTTTTCTGGGTCATGCCCGGCCTCGGAAGATCAACACGTCGCAGCCCTACCTAGGCACATCAGAGAGGTTAGCATGTCGGTCTAAATCCTATGGCGCAGGGGTCTGGGCCCATCGCCCTTTGCACACCTGCACGTTGCGAACGCGGCCGGAAGCAGACCTAGCCTAGCAGGCGTTTCAGTCCAATCCGGCGTGCGCCACTCAGTCGCAGACGTCACGAAGGCTTCGGCTGATACCACGACATCGAGTGCCCATAACTGTCCCCGCGTAGATGGTTAGTGCGTATAGGCCAGTAGCCAGACTCAGATCAAATACCAAGATCTCGTTAAATGTGTTATCTTGAAGACACCGCGAACGCCGACCAGGGCCAGGCCCACCTCTCTCCAAGGTGGTCTCAACCTTCCTTGTCGCTCCGCCACAAAGATCCACCCAGAGGGCCGTCGGGACAAAGGTCCTTTCAGCCCCCAATCCGTGAATCACTCGCGGGTACTCCTCGAGCCAACCCGACTTTAATCATCACAGGTATCATGTATAAAGTATAGGTATATACCCGTGATCAACTCCCGAGTGATCACGGCCCGATAGTATAGCATGGCAGACGGACAAGAATGTATGGCCACTGATGATAAACTAGCATCCTATACTAAGCATTTAGGATTGCAGGTAAGGTATCAACAGTTGTAGCAACAATGACAGGCTATGCATCAGGATAGGATTAACGGAAAGCAGTAACATGCTACACTACTCTAATGCAAGCAGTATAAAGGAGAGTAGGCGATATCTGGTGATCAAGGGGGGGCCTGCCTGGTTGCTCTGGCAAGAGAGAGGGTTCGTCAACACCGTAGTCGTACTGGGTAGCAGCGGCGTCGTTCTCGGTGTCTAGCGAGAGAAGAGGGGGAAGAAACAATAAATATTAAGCAAACAGATGCATAGCGATGCATGATATGACAAGTAGCGGTGCTAGGGGTGCCCTAACGCGATAAGAGGTGGTACCGGGCAAGGGGGAAACATCCGGGAAAATATCCCCGGTGTTTCGCGTTTTCAGACAGATGAATCAGAGGGGGGAAGTTGCGTGTTCACTATGCTAGGGATGCGTGGCGGACGAACGAGCTGCATATTCGAATTCGTCTCGTCGTTCTGAGCAACTTTCATGTTGAAAATAATTTAATCCGAGTTACGGATAAAAAGACAGGATTTTCTAAAGATTTTATTAATTTCTAGAATTTAATTAATTATTTAATTTAATTCAAAAATGGATTTATGACATCAGCATGATGTCATGCTCACGTCAGCAGTCAACATGGGTTGACTGGTCAACCTGACCAGTGGGTCCCACTGATCAGTGACACATTTTAATTAAACATATTAATTAACCTAATCAGGCTTAATTAGGGGTGGGGCCCACACTACTGGAATCAGCTAGTTTGCCATCTGCCAGTTCTTTGCCGTCCGCTAGCGGACGGCAAAGAAGCTCTTTGCCATCAGCTTCCAAAAAGCAGACGGCAAAGAACTGGCTGATGGCAAAGACCAAGTTTGCCATCAGCCAGTTCTTTGCCGTCAGCTAGCGGACGGCAAAGAGGGAGGGGCCCCACTGACGAGCTGCAAAAAAAAACCTAACGGGCCCCCTCTTTGCCGTCCGCTAGCGGACGACAAAGAGCAAGAAGGCGGACGGCAAAGGGTGGCGGACGGCAAAGAGGGAGGCCCCACGTAACGTTAACGGGGCCGCGACCCACCCCCCCCCTCTCTCTCTCTCTCATCGGTTTTTTGGTTGTGTCGTCCTTTTGTTTCTCACGCGGTCTGCACCGGCGTCTTCCGTTGGCACCGACGTCCCACGCTCGCCGGTGGCTTTATTGTTTGTTTTGTTTAGTCCATGTGCGACCCCCGACGCTGCCTAGTGCCAGCCAAGCGCCCCCGTGCGCCCTCGCGCTCGCTCGTCGCCGTTGGTCTTCCCGCCGACCGTTTCCCACCGCCTGCTGCCGTTCGGGCGTCTGCGCTTACTATTGTGTGTTGCTTTTTTGTTTTTTTGTTTGTGGTATTTTTGGTTGTGCTCCCGGCCGGCCTTCTCGGCACTCTCGCGGCCTCCTCCGCTCCCGGCCGGTGTCGTCATATTTGGCGGCGCTGTTGCCATAGCCCGTGGTTTTCCAGGGTTTCCTGCCCGCTTCAGCCGCTTCCGTCGCTCTGTTTTTTTTTGTTTTTGTGGCCAGTGGAGTGGTGCGCCCCGCCCCGCTCTCTCGCCGCCGCCGCCAGCCGCCCCCCCTCCTCCACCCTGCAGGTGAGCTCTTCTTTTTTTTCTTTCTGTTTTTTTAGTTTTAGGTTTATGTTTAGTTTAGATTTAGTTTTAGTTTTAGGATTAGTTTTAGGTTTATAGGTTTAGTTTTAGTTTAGTTTTAGGTTTAGATTTAGTTTTTTTCTTTTTCTGTTTTTTTAGTTTTAGTTTTAGGTTTAGTTTAGTTTTAGGAAAGAAGAAAAAGAGAAAAAGAGGAGATCAGGAGAAGAAGAAGAAGAAGGAGAGAAGAGGAGGAGGAGAAGAAAAAAGAAGAAGAGGAAGAAGAAGAAGAAAAAAGAGGAGAGGAGGAGAAGAAGAAGAGGAAAAAGGAAAGGAGGAAGAAGAAGAAGAAAAAGAGGAGAGGAGGAGAAGAAGAAGAGGAAAAAGGAAAGGAGGAAGAAGAAGAAGAAGAAGAAGGAAGAAGAAGAAGAAAAGGAAAAAAAAGAAGAAGAAGGAAAAAATCTCTTTGGTGTTTAGTAGCGCTGCGAGTCGATTTCGTATCCGGTGTTTGTTGTGTGTGTGTTTTCTTGACATGCTTCCTTGATGTCTCGTCTCAGCATTGGTGCTGCTTGTTGTTCCGTACACGAAATGCCCTTGTTGTTGGCCGGACCTCCTATTTTGAGTACCGCTTCTGTGAGCGGTCTTGGTGTGCTCTGTCCTGTTTTTGACACCTTTGTTTATGGTTTGGGGGGTGGGTGTGGTGCCGACGTCCGACCTCCGACCGGGTGGGGGTGTGTTTTTGGCCTTGGTCCCTGGTGTACCGCTGTGTGTTGATTTACTTTATTGTTTGTTGTGTGTTTTGGTTGTGGTTTGTGCCCCGACACCATTTTGTTGTTGTTCTTGGTCTCGACTCCAATCTTCCCTCGACACCTTTCGACCGCTCATAGCGGCTTGTACCCTACATCGCGGGTGTTTTTTTTTTGGTTTTGTTTTGTTGCTTATTGTTTTTTGTTTTTTTTTTGAGTGACTCTTGCGTTGCTGGCTGGTTGGTGTTTTGGTGTCCTGACCTGTTTGTGTTGTTCTTTTTATTGGTTATTGAGGGTTGTTCGTGTGGTGCGTTGTCTGCGCGTTGTACCCCAGGAGCTATCCGTTTTTTTTGTTGTGTTGGGTTTTCCGCCTGAGTGATACTGTTGACCCGAACCATCGGTAAGCTCTTGTCTCGAGTATAATCCTTCCGGACCACGGACATTTTTTTGTGTGTGTGTTGGTTTCCGACATTGTCACATCCTTGTGTTTTGTTTCGTGTTGTTGTGTGTGTTTTAGGGTTTGTTTTTTCTTGTTGGGTTTCGTGTTTTTTATGTCTTTTCTGACCTTTTTCCCGAATACCTTTCGGTTCCTTGTTGGACCTTGCCTTAGACACTTATTCTTTTCCGAACCTCCGTATCCCCTTAGCATCCTTGTGTTTTTTGCCTTGATCTCTCTCTTGACTCGCTGATCTATTTCTTTGTGGCCAGACCTCCTCCAATAGCTGACCGCTGATCATTGATCCTTGTTTGTTGTGGTGGTGGCGGTGGTGGTTTTGTTTGTTGCTTTTGTAGTGTGGCGCGTAGCGGCGGTTGACAGTCGCGTTTTGTTTTAACGACCTCCTTCAAGCCTGTATCCCGACATGTCACTGTTGGTTTGGTTTTTGTTTGTATGTTTTGTTTTGTTGTTTCCGACCTGTGTGATGTGCCTGGTGAGCCTTGACCCGACTTGTTGTCTCTTGGGTTCTGACCGTGCTTTTTTGGTTTGGCTTAGTTGAACACCGCCTGGGGTACATTGGCTGTTCTGACCCCCGACCTGCTTTGGGAAACACGTGGTATAACCGGCGACACCTGGACACGGCACTTACCGATGATTTGCTGGTGTGGTGGAGTGGGTTTGTGTGCCCGACATCGACACGACACCCCGACCCCCCGACCCCGAAACAGCACCCCGACCCCGAGACGGCACCCCGACACCGACAGGACACCCCGACCACCGACACCTCCTGAAAAGGTGTTCTTTGGCCTTCCAGAGGCCGACGGGGTCATATATTTGTGAACTATTAGTTAGGTCATATATTTTTCGATTTTGTTACGAAAAACATCATATATAATTGTGTTGATCGTGTAGTTTTAAATGTGCAGTTGTTTCATCGCTGCAAGGTTTGGTGTTCGACGACCTCGCCGTGCGTTTGACGAGCTCTGCCCCTTCGTTCGTGGGTGAGCACAAATGACAAGTCCTCCTCCCCCATTAATTATTTGATCTATTCCGATGAAACTTGATAGCTAGCTATATATGTGTCTTGAATCATCAGTATGCGTAACCAATATGTGTCTCCCGTTCGAAAGCGTCATAGTTATAAATATGCATGCATTTGCATATTTATAACCTTGATTCTTTCGAATTGTCCAACGCTATCCATGGACAGCTCGAGTATGTGTAGATTGGGTTCGTTTTCCCATATGCTTTGCTCCGGATCCGACGCATATATTTCGTCAGTGCCTCCCCTGTTGTTCTCCGGGTACACATCCTCTCTGTTTATTGCAGAGACGTGTATCAGGAGAACAGCGGGGAGGTGCTGCCGAAATTTTGCGTCGGATCCGGAGCATAGCATGGGAAAATAAACCCAATCTACACATACACGGGTGGGATTAGGACCTATCATTACCTATTAGAGTGTAGGTTGAATGGACGTAATAAAATTGACAAAGTAGATCAACTGATGAATATATACATGGTGAATTACATATATAATTGTTGTGTGTCCAGTAGCTCTGAAAGTCAAGATGAGTGACCGTGCTTGGATGTATTCCGGTCACACTGGTCAGAACAAATGGAGCGCTGAATGGTTCACAAAAACTAAGGGGTTTGTGCAAGCCGCATTTGCAAATGGCCAAAAGAAAACCTGGTGCCCCTGTTTCCGGTGCGGCAATTGGGAAAAGAAGACAGAGGCTGAAATGGGCAAACACCTGCAGAAGAGTGGTTTTACGCCCGATTATACGGTGTGGACATTTCATGGTGAGTCTGCCCAACGTGATCGAGCTGAGGTGGATCGTCGTCGCACCGACGAGCATGGTACCGGGATGGAAAACATGGTGCAAGGCTATGATGATGCTCGGGATTCGGACAAGGAGATGGAGGAATCTGCAAAGGCCTTCAATGAAATGTTGGAGTCTTCGAAACGTCCGCTCCACGAGCACACTGAGCTTTGTCAGTTGGATGCCATCTCACAAGTAATGGCTCTGAAGGCTCAGTTCAACTTGGGCAGAGAATGCTATGACGCAATTATGACAGTATTTGGATGCTTTCTACCCAAAGGCCATGTAATGCCTGCAAACCTGTACCAGTCGGACAAAATCCTCCGTGCACTGAAGATGCCCTATGAGAAGATACATGCCTGTGAGAAAGGATGTGCCTTATTTAGGCTTGACTATGCGGACTTGAACTATTGTCCCATTTGCAAGTCTTCCAGGTATATTGTGGTAGACAACGGTATGGGTGAGAAGACACAGACCAAAATCCCCGTTAGTGTTCTTCGGTATATGCCAATCGTACCAAGACTTCAACGTCTTTTCATGGTCGAAGAGACGGCCAGACAGATGACATGGCACAAAACAGGCAAAAGAACCAAACTAGATGCAGATGGGAATCTGATGATGGTACACACATCGGATGGTGTTGCGTGGAAAAAGTTTGATGAATTACATGCTGACAAAGCGGCAGATCCGAGGCATCCTCGAGTCGGCATCGGCACGGATGGGTTCAGTGTGATTGGTATGACGGCAGCCCAATACAGTTGTTGGCCCGTATTTGTCTTTCCACTCAATCTCCCCCCCGGACAGATTATGCAAAGAAAGAACATTTTCCTAACGTTGATAATTCCAGGACCCAACTATCCGGGCAAAAATATGAATGTGTACATGCAGCCGCTTAAGGACGAATTGCAAGAAGCCTGGGATAATGGGTTCAAGACATACGACGCCTTTAGCAAACAGAACTTCATAATGCGTGTCTGGTACATGTACTTGACGCATGACTTGCCGGCGTATGCGCTATTCGTTGGCTGGTGTGTGCATGGAAGGTTCCCGTGTCCCACATGCAAGGGAGCTCTTGAGTTTCGTTGGCTTCAGGCCGGTCGCAAGTTTTCTTGCTTCGACATGCATAGACAGTTCCTGGATCCTCGCCATAAGTTCAGGAAAGACAAGAAGAACTTCATCAGGGGTAGAGTTGTCAAAAACTCTGCACCACCTGCATTGACAGGCCAACAGACCCTGGATCAGTTAAACGCTCTCGAGCCAGATCCACAACGTCCAGGGTACTTCAAGGGGTATAATACTAAGCACGCGTGGACTCACAAAACATGCTTATGGGATCTGCCTTACTTCAAAGACCTCCTTTGCCCACACAACATCGACGTGATGCACACTGACAAGAATATTGCTGAGGCACTTTTTGGTACATTGTTCGGCATAGATGGGAAGTCAAAGGATAATACTAAGGCTAGAGTCGATCTGGAGGCGCTATGTGATAGGCCGTTACAAAACATGAAAGAACCGAAAGGAAAGCAGAACTGGACGAAGCCAAAGGCATGGTTCAATCTTGGAAGGCCAGCTATGAGGGAAATTCTCTTGTGGGTGCAACAGCAGTTGATGTTCCCCGATGGGTATGCAGCGAATCTAAAGAGGGGAGCGAATCTTGATAAAATGAAGATATTTGGTCTCAAGAGTCATGATTGGCACATATGGATTGAGCGGGTAATGCCGGTGATGTTGCGTGGCTTCATCCCTAAGGATGAATGGCTAGTACTGGCAGAACTCGGCTATTTCTTCCGTGTTCTTTGTGCGAAAGAACTATCACCTGGCGTGCTAGAAGAAATGGAAGAGTTGGCGCCGGAGTTGATCTGCAAGTTAGAGAAGATCTTTCCACCGGGCTTCTTTAATCCAATGCAGCATTTGATTTTGCATCTCCTGACCGAGGCAAGATTGGGGGGGCCCGTGCAAAATCGTTGGTGCTGCCCAACTGAGAGGATGCAGAAGACGCTTCGAGAAAAATGTAAAAATAAACGTAGAATTGAAGCATCGATGGCTGAGGCATTCATCACAGAGGAGGAGGCAAACTTCGTAACAGCGCACTACGAAGCCAAAAATCATCATTTGCATAATCTGAAGCCTCGGTACAATGCTGACGAGCCTAAAAAGGGTGGATCCAACCTCAGCCTATTCAAAGGGAATCTCGCACCAGCTAGTGTTTCACATCCAGTATCTTTGGATAACGAAGAATGGCGGACCATTTCGTTGTATATCTTCAACAACCTGATAGAAGTGCGGCCGTACATCGAGTAAGTTCTTGGTACATTGTTTCGCAACTTCTATTTCCTTTGAACTACTCTTATTCCTGGATATGTCATACAGTCGATACGTCACCATATTCTCGTATGGAGCGGAGATCCAAAAGGATTCTGTCGAAGAGTATGAGCTTCTCGCAAAGCAAGGAGGTGGCCCACGAGAGTTCGGCCCACGTGACCCCGGAGGAGCACACGTCCGGATGGGCTACCTGGCCGGATCAGCCCGAGGAGCCGAGTAGCCATGCTGATGATGGCGGGGAGCCGACTGATCTTGAGGAGGGGGGCACCGTCTACCAGCGTGGTGCTACACGGCTCCCGTCCGTGCCGGTGACCCGCGGGCAGAGGTGGTTGATTTTCCCTGATGGGGAGAGGTACGTAAGTGCATTTAATATTTTTGTACCTTGTGCATTCACGTTTTTTCAAATAACTAATGCGTTGGCCTTGTCATGCTGCAGGGGTTGGGACCACCATCATAGTGTCCGCCGGCCCAACTCCGTCCTTGGAGTTCTTTGCCAGCAAAACTTCCCGGGGTTTGTCACGTTGCCTGGTGAGGGTCGGCTTCCAGAGCTTGGATTGAGCTGGGAGCACTACGTGGCTGCCCCGGCCCCGCCGGATGAGATTATCGACGGTGTCGTGTGCGACACGAGGGCAGACATGGTGATCAGAAAGTTTTGGGTAATTTCTCCTTTACACATTTAAAAATCTTCAACTAGCTAGTTATTAATTGTACTAATCAATATTGTCTCATTTGATTGCAGACATTCTACAGGTGTGAGGAGGGATACGAGGAGGACGTGGCACATGTTATCGAGAACGTCTGCAAGCGCCTACTCCAGAACTTACGGCACAAGGCTCGGGTGCAGGCTGTTCGAGACTACTACGCCTTGCGTGGTATCAAGAAGACCAAGCCGGCATGCCGCGATAAGTTCCTGAGTAAGGAGCAGTACATGAAGGTAATTCTTAAGGCCTTCTCTACTTAAGTTCCTTCATTTAGTAATTCTTAGCCGTAGCGCTCAAGTTTCTATTTGCTAACTTAGGCGCCCCCGAGATGGTGTGCGGATCAGATGGATTGTTGGGAGGTGTTGGTCGATGAGTGGTGCTCAAAACAATGGGTAGCCCTCCACAACGAGGCCAAGGACAAACGTGCCCAAATGGAAGGTGTGCCACACCATCAAGGCAGCTCCAACTTATATCAGTTCGGGCGCAACTGGGTATGTGGTTTGCTTCATGATTCATGCAATTCATTCATCATGCTAGCTTGAGCCCTTTAATTACTAATTTTCATTGTTTCTCTCTTTCAGGCACGCTACAATAAGGCAGATAAGGTGCCAGAGGTGTACGACCTGTATGCCATGGCCCACACTGCCTCTTTCAAGAAAGTCAAGGTTTTCTCTCAGTCTGACCTTGATGATGCAAACAACTTCACCAACATCTCCTCCCATAACAAGCTCGTGAGATATAGAGATGAGGGGAAGGCGAGGAAAGGGGAGGACTTTAACCCGAGCCAGGGTCCCATTGATCCAGAGCTATTGATGATATCTGGTGGCGGGAGGTCCCATGGCTCCATAGCCATTGGAGATGGACTTATCCGTTGTCCTAGCACTCTCCCGGAGATCAAGGGCGCCAGTCGAGCTCCGCTCCTGAGATAAGGCCTCGTGAACGGCCAGTGCAACTCCCCATCAAGGTTAGTGATACGTACTCAGTTATCTTTCTCCATTACATTGTGTGCGCTTTCATCAATGATTACAAATGGTCATGTGAGTGGTGTTGCAGGCTGCTATACAGAGTGAGAGAGATACAACGGAGAAACTTCTGGCGGAGGCGGCGGAGAGGCAGCGGGAGTTGGAGGAGAGGACGACAAAGATGATGGAGGAGGAGAGGGCACGGAATGACATGCAGGCAAGGGCCATGTACGAGCTCCTTGTGGTAAGTTTCTTCTGCAGATTAGCCAAAACATTCATGTAGTGTTTGTCTCATTACTAACTAGTATGACTGAGTCGTCAAAACCAAATGTGCAGTCTGTGTGCGAGAAGACAGGTCAGACCGCTCCGCCAATGCCAGTGATTGCTCCTGGGACCACGGTGAGTTTTATTTGAATGGACATTACTTGCTAGTCTTAACATTTGAGTGTCATCATGCTAACAAGACATTGGAAATGATCTTTGGTGCAGCGTAACTCTAGGCAAGCATCGCACGATCCTTCTCCAGCTACCGACACGAGCCACCCCGCTCCTACACCTCCTAGATCTTGGTAAGCTTATCTAGTGTTTTGCTTAACACATGCATAAAGACCTAGACTTAGCTTTATTTCCTCCAATGCTTACCATAATGACCTAGACTTAGCTTCTTCACCTCCAAAATGACTTAATAAGCTTACTGACCTCCAAAACCATCCATTTTACCTAAGTTAGCTCTAAAACGATCTGTACTTAGCTTACTTATGTCAAAAATTGCATAATTAGCTTAGTTAGCTCATAGACGATCCATTTTACCTAAGTTAGCTCTAAAATGACCCATTTTACCTAGGTTAGCTTATAAATGATCCAGTTCATCCAAGTTAGCTCAAAAATGACCCATTTTACCTAGATTAGCTCCTAAATGATCCATTTTACCTATGCTAGCTTTAAAATGACCCATTTCACCTAGGTTAACTCCAAAATGACCAATCTTACCTAGGTTATCTCATAAACGATCCATTTCAACTAATTTAGCTCATAAACGATCCATTTCACCAAGTTAGCTAAAAAACGATCCATTTCACCTAAATTAGCTCTTAAATGATCCATTTCACCTAAGTTAGCTCAAAAATATCCATTTCAACTAAATTAGCTCATAAATGATCCATTTCACCTAAGTTAGCTCAAAAACGATCCATTTCAACTAAGTTAGCTCATAAATGATCCATTTCACCTAAGTTAGCTAAAAACGATCCATTTCACCTTAGTTACCTCAAAAACGACCCATTTGACCTTAGTTAGCTCATAAACGACCCATTTCAACTAAGTTAGCTCATAAATGATCCATTTCACCTTAGCTAGCTCATAAACGACCCATTTCAACTTAGTTAGCTCATATATGATCCATTTCATGTAAGTTAGCTCATACATGACATACTCTTCTTGTTCTAGTCTTCTTCTTGTTCTACTCTTCTTCTTGTTCTACTCTTCTTGTTCTAACTTTCTTATTTTTCATTTTGCAGATTTCATTCACTTGACGAAAGCTTGCATAGATGGAGTGCTCCTTATCCCTTTCTCTGTTTCTTTTGTATCGTTGAACTATGCATGTATCGTTGGATGAAACTATTGTAATATATATGGTTGGATGCCTCTATGTTGAACTTGTTATGTATGATGGAACTATGCATGTAATATATATGGTTGGATGATGAAGTTATGTGTTGGATATCTTATATGTTTGCTCTGTAATGGCCTTTTGAAACATATCTATATATGTCATATATATTTGTGATGAAAATTGTTGGATTTAATAAAAAACAGATAAAAGAGCCAATATGCAGGCTCTTTGCCGTCTGCCATCGACGGCAACAGGCTCTTTGCTGTCTGCCACGGACGGCAAAGAAGACACGTGGCATCCAGCTGTGCTTCCTGGTAGGTGACCCATTTGGTCAGTTTGCCTACAGTGGCAGACGGCAAAGACTTTGCCATCAGTGGCAGACGGCAAAGAACCTGCACTTTGCCATCAGTGGCAGACGGCAAAGAACTTGCCATGTAGTGACGTGTAGATGACATCATACGGCGGACGGCAAAGACCCTAGCAATTTTGCCGTCAGCGGCGGACGGCAAAGGCCTGCCGTTAGCCACTTAACGGACTGAGAGCGCAATTATTGCCGTCCGCTCTCTTTGCCGTCCGCCGCGGACGGCACAGGGCCTTTGTCGTCCGCCGCCAGGAAGAAGACGGCAAAGTAGCTGTTTACCATAGCCTACTTTGCCGGAGCCTTTTGCCGTCCGTGGCTGACGGCAAAGGCCTTTGCCGTCCGCCGTTCATGCTTTTGCCGTCCGCCGTGGCAGACGGCAAAGTAGCTGATTCCTGTAGTGCCACTGTCATTGACTACTTAATTAACTAATTAGGTTAATTAGGTAACTAATGTGTAATTAGTTTAATTAGTTGTTTAATTTAATTAATCAAAATTTAATTAGGTTAATTATTTCTTTAATTAATTGATTAATTAATTATTTTTTATTTTTATTTTTTATTTTAATTTAAAATACGTTCTGGGGTGGGCCCCCTGTGTCATAGGCAGGGGGCTTAGCAGGCGCCGAGCGAGCAACGCGGCGGGGCGCCTGAACCGGCGTGAGCCCGAGAGGCGCGGGGCACGCGGGGGCACGCCGGCGGCCAGGGCCAGGGGAGGCGGGGCTCCGGCGAGCCACCGGAGCGGCGGTGGCTTGCGTGTAGCGGCAGCGACGGCGCTGCAGAAAGTCGGGTTAGAGGGGGGAGGCGCGGGCGGCTCCGGGGAGCCACATCCAGGGAGGGAGTGGAGCTGAGCGGCGGCGCCGGTTAGCGCAACAGCGGGCGGATGCACGAGCAGGAGCGGCGACGGGGAGTGTCAGCGCGAGCGCGCGTTGCCAACCGCGGTCGGGCATGGCAAGGAACGGGCAGGGGGCACAACGAGGCGAAGAAGAGGCCGCGGTGCACGGCGGGATGGCCGTGGGCACCAGGCCGCGGGGAAGGCTACGGGCGAGGGTCGGGCGGAGCTGCGGGAGCACGCGGGCGAGCGAGTCCCATCGAGGATGATTCCGGCGCGGGGTCAGAGAGGGAGATGGGGGTGGCGCTCACAAGGGGTTGCAGGGGACTGGGCAGCGGGGCGCGAGGAGGAAGACGGGGACGCCGACGACGTAGGGGAGGCAGTCCGGCGAGGTGGTCTCCGGCGACGGCGTCGAGCGAAGAGGACGGCGGCGTCGGGTGCGTGGAGGTCATTCAGGGAGGATTGGTGGAGCGAGGCGGCGGCGATGGCGTTCCGGCGACGGAGTAGTGGGGCGGGGCATCCCGGTGACGATGGGGCGGCGCCGGGCCCCGGCGTCGGGCGCGGGGGCAACGGGGTCGGGGCGACGTGTGTTGGGGCGCCCCCGATCCAGATCACGCGGGGGGGGGGGGGAGGGGGGATCGTGGGGAAGGGGGTTAGGGTTTCGGTGCCCCCCGGGAGGGGTTAATGGCCTGGGTCTGGGCCGGCCTAGACAACCTGGTGGCCAGCTGGGCCGTTTGGCCCAGCGGGTGGGAGAGGGGTCCTATTGATGCCTTTTCTTTTTTCTTTTTTTTCTGTTTGCAAAATGTTTAGCATCTAAATGGTATTTATAAAATATGGGAGCTAGCTTATAAGTTGCAGTGCATCAGATCCTTGCACCAAAAACAAGTTTGGGTGAAATACTAATTCATAGTAAATTTAGATTAATTAAAAGGTTATTAAATGTTGTTGCTTGCCAAAGTTTGAGGTTGTTAGGGTCACTTAACTAATCCATTTAAGTTTAGTTACAATTTTAGAATTGCTTCAGAATTATTTGTTACTTAATGAACATTTTAGTTTTCAATCTGGACAACTTTTATTTTCCACTTTAAATTTAATTGAAGTTTGAATTAGGAGTTTGAAAAGAAATGTGATTCCAATGTGATCAAGCCCTGTTTAGAAACATGATTAGCTTAATCACAAAGGGTTACTGTAGCATCATTCTCGGGGTGTTACATAATGATGCCCGCCCGCCTAGCCGTTGGAACCGGCACTAAAGGTCACATTAGTGCCGGCTCAAATTTAAACCGGCACTAATGTGCTTCACATTTGACCCTTTTTCTACTAGTGTCTTGTCCACATAATCCTTGTGGACTGTCATGTAGTCCACATCAAGCGAGTCGAGGTAAAGGAGTTTCAAAAAAGAAAGAACACATGTAAGTTGCAAAAAACCTATCCAGCTTAAGGGTGAAAGAAAGAACGCAATGAACCGAAGGGGGGAGGTCTAGATCATTTTACTACTAGGTGAAAAAGGCAACAACATATTGTGTTAATCTTGTCTCCAAAACCCATGAAAGAAAGCCTAAGTTGTTCGACGACAAACTGGCAAACAATTCACAATCTCACATGGATTCAGCGCAACCGAGTATGCGCGCGGGGACACCTTCAAGCTGGTGGTCGGTGCAAGAAAACAACTGTAAACAACGACAAGCCAGGCACTTAAGAACTTGTCATCAGCAACAACTCCCATCTCCTTTATCATTTCGCACTACTTGGTCACTGTTGGCGCAGGCCTTGTGGGGATGTTGTACATCTCATTGAACAACCTAACTATGTCTGGCTCCACTTTATACGCAACCTTCTTCTGCCCCCTTGGCAAGCCCCAAATTCTTTCTACACTTGCTGCATCAACTAGGATCTTCCCCCTATCTGGGATAACAAGTTGTGACAACTCTGGGCCATAACACTTCATGAAAAACTTGACAACATCTCCTTTCGGCGTTGTTTGGATAGTGAAGATTAGCGATGGGAATATAGAAAATGAGTTTTAGCCGATTTCTAGGAAAACCCGTTTTACGTCCGTTTTTACGAATAACCAGTTTACAAATAACTATGTTTGGTATGGAAATTTGGAAAACTGGTCGGCCCAGTTCCTTGTTTGGATGCCCACGACTACTAGCTGCTCCAATTACTATTCTCCTCCCGTGAGTGACTCACTTTCCCCAAATCGCACACCATGGCCTCATCCATCCAAGCTCGTTGAGCTGCTACTGCCCTCCGATTCCTCCTCCGCTCGCTCACACCGCTGCTCCCTCGTCTCGCTCGTGGAAGAATCCGCGCGCCGACGCCGGGTACGGCGCGCCTCCGCCGTCCTGGACACCGGTTGCTGCTGGACTCCCAGGTCGCCAGGTACATGCCGCCGCGCGCGGACGCCTACTACTGCGCGCCTCCGCCCCCTGGATGTTGGTTGCTGCTCGCCTCCCCTCCCCTGGACGGCTAGGTCCCCAGGCGTACTCCGTTTCATCGGCCGTCGACCCCGCACAAGCTGTACCTAGCGAGCAGTCCTGCTTCAGGTCAACGCATATGCCTGCCTCCCCTCCATGCCGGCCGTGCAGGCTGCACCGACATCAGCCTGTATCGGCGGCGCCGGGGGCAGCAGGCAGCTATAGCGGATAGGGATTCCAAGCTAGCGGATGGGGATTCAGAGGAGCAGGTATGTTTGATTATTATTTTCAAGTTTTGTACTAGTAAATTAACATGAACTACATCATGCACTTGACGAGAGAAGCTATAGTTATCTCCCTTTTTGGTTTCTTAGCATGTTTTCATGGTCTACGTCACGCACTTGCGAAGAGTATACTACTTCATAACTGACAGGACTTAGCAATTAGCTACATATCTACTTGGTCCATTAAAGAACCTGGTGCGTAGGTACAAGGGGAACACTTGAATGTCACATAAAAATGCACCAATTTGAAGTAGTTTATTGGTTGCTTTACTTCCTAAAAAGATTGGTAGACAATAACATTTCATCTTGTAGCTCCAGATAGAGAGGGAGAGGCAGAGGGTGAGAGAGATAGAGAGTTAGAGAGATAGAGCATATAAGCCTATAAAAGAATGGGAAGTTCATGTCCATATAAGGAATTAAAAGTTGCAACAATAATTATGCAGATATATCTGCAATTGAAGATGGAAAACAAATATTACAGTATTTAATCATCTTCTGGTTGAGAACTACGTTGTTGATGTTTAGTCCACAACTCTCGGGCGATGGCAGCACGAACTCTCTCACCAACAACTCTATCATCTTCTGTTGCTTGCCCATGAACTTGTTGATCACCATGGTCAGTATTTTGTTCTGTTTCCCCATGCTCATAAAGCTCGAATAACTCATCAGGATGATTAACCTTCCTTATGAAGTTGTGGATAATGCAACAAGCCATAACAATTTTCACTTGAGTTCTGTATGGATAAGGAATTTCTCCTTTCCTACTTAGAATTGGAAAACGAGCTTTTAGAACACCAAAAGTTCGTTCAACAACATTCCGCAACTGTGCATGTAGATGGTTGAACAAGTCCTCACTAGTATATCGCCGATTACTTCCACGAAAAGAAGCAATATGATAGTGATCTCCACGATACGGGACAATAAATCTTGGAGTATTTGCGTAGCCTGAATCAACAAAGTAAAATTTACCTGCACATTAATTTCATATTAAACTCAGCATCTTTATATATATTGTAGATACACAAATAATTGTACTTTACCTTTAGGAACAACTAAACCCCCATTAGTCACAGCCCATCTTAGAACAGCTTGATCCGATGCAGAACCCTCCCATCCAGCAGCTACATAAGAGAATGTCATGTCAAATGACACTACTGCCATTACATTTTGAGACGGATAACCATGTCTGTTTCTGTAAGGAGTTTGCTTATCAAGCCTGACTTTTGCATCAATATGTGTCCCATCAATTGCTCCTAGGCAGTTCTGTTGGGATTTTTTGTTAGTCAAAAAATAAAGTTTAAATGGTGTCGACCTTCTATTTATGAAATCATATGTAAAAGAGTATCTGCTTCTAATAGCAAACATACCTTGAAATATGGGTAGAATCTTGCGTCACCCAATATTTTTGATGGGACTTGATTGCGTGAATCTGTTATGCAAACATCACGCAAACCATTTATGGCGTCTAATACTTTGTTGAAGTGTCGGCTGATTGGTTCGCCAGAATGCTGATATCTATCTTGGATGACACGGTTTCTAACATTGTGAGCAATTGTATGTAGAAACATGAGTAGTTGTTCGTCCACTGTCATTCGATTTGTATCCTTAAGTAACTTCCTCTCTCACAAAGCATCCCGCAACAAGTAGAATGTGTGCTTCTCAAGACGAAATTGTTCATAAAATCTAACTGGATGTCCCTCTAAAAACTCTATCGTTTTCTGAGCACCAGTTAATATAGAAGTGTTACGGGGTGTTCTGAATAACCATGTGAACAACATATCGTGAAACAAGGATACCGCAGAAAAGTTATTAATAAGCACTTGCTCGGAATCAGAAAGTTCATCATCTGGCACATCCGAAATGTTCATAGATCCCTGCATGATTTGCACAGTTGACCATATCATCTCTGGATAAATGTTTTAAAATGTAATAGTGCTGAACCGAACAATGAACAATACCAAACTGAAAACAATATTTATTACTTCACACAAACTGACAAAATATAAGTGAAATTGTTTTCTGAATCTTGTAAAGTGCGACAACGACTGAAATAAAATACTATGCTCAAAGGTGTATTACAAAAATTCTAAGGATCAAGAATCCAGAGCTTCCGCGTCTCTTCATCCATCTCAATGAAAATGTCCCGTTTATCACCGTCTGTAAATGCCTTTACCGCTTTTAGTTTCTCATTGGGATCTAGATTACTCATACTATTTAGTATTGCCAGACAAGATTTAACCGAGTAAGCTTTAGTTTGTTGTGCTACTGTTTTCTTTGCTTCAGCAATGCTAAGTGATGCATCTGCAAGGCGATCAATTGCTATTATGGCATCATCGGCTGTCCGTTTTTGTCCTCTTGCAGTTTCCTTGGATCCACTTCCAGGGGACTTCTTTTTTTCTGGCTCAATGGTAGTTGACTTCTTGGTGAAGACACCAGGGGAAGCATTGATTTCATCAGAATCGATGTCATGTACTTCAACTTCCGTATTGAGATCAATTTGTGAAGATTTGGTCATACATGCACCATCTTTTCCTTTTCTAGATACAGCACCAGCTCCAGATGTTGTTGAACTAGCACATATGGCTTGAAGATCTATCCAACTAGGCCACACCTTATCTCGATATTCTTGGATAGCCTTATCCTTCTGCAAGTTGTTTAATGTTTTTGTTAATAATAGGATATGGAAACTTTATATGAATTCTACTTGAACAAACTTACCTTAATTAGTTCTTCCCAAATATCTTCTGGAGCTTTTATCATTTTGTCATCGTCATCCCAACCAAATCCCGTGAGTTTTAGAAGTCTGTCCATGGTGCTGTAGCAACTCCTGTAGTACTTATGACGATTTTTCAGTTGTTGTAATTCAAGTTTTTCTACCCTTGAATCATTGAATTGTTCTAAGATATCATGCCATGCTTTCTTTGTGTAACATGTTCCTTCTTTTCCTCCATGTAGGCTTTGATCTTTTAATATATTCAGCAGTATTTTGTCCTCTGAAGATTTCCATACATGGCGCTTAGCTTTATCTGTGTTTTCCTTCTTAAATTTTTTTCCTTCTCATCATCCATATTTTTCTACAGAGGGGATACAAGAAGCAATAATGGAAGATGAGTCATTTGGTTCAAAAGGAATAAATCTACGAAGTGGAAGAAAATGAGCATGCCACTAATCTTTTGTTCATGCTATGACTGGACACTTGAATTTTTGTCGCTTGTCTGTCTAACGGGATGTTCACATCCCTTATTAGTTATTTTCCTAGGTTGCTGCCAAGATCTTTAATTTGCTATTAAATCTGGTCTCGCTTGCCCCAAGTACTGCTATCAACATCAGATGACATCACAAGGTATTCTAATCTTCATCTGCTTACTGCTTAGCTCTTACTGCACACTATATATTCTGGATAAATATGATTGATACTTATGGGAAATTATCCTTACAATGTGCTTTAAACTGCATCCTTGTCATGAAAAATTAACTACTGCACTTGATATATATAGTCATCAATAATCTAATTGTGGTTCGGTGTTAGATCATTTTAGTATTTATATAGGCATTCATAGTGCAATCTGATTCTCTTATGTGCCACATGTTCATATTTACGATACTCCCTCATCAGAGTTGCCTCTAATTTTTCCTTCAACAGTACGTGTTACCATTTAGATTAACAGATTACCAAGTTGTTGGATCTACTATGTCCTAGGAATTGCCCATATGAAATTATCAGAGGTTTTATTCAAAATAGGGTTCACTACCAAATAGATTAATTCAATCAACAGTACCATGAAAATATTTACAAATACAAATTCGTACTACTGTGTAGCATGGTGAAGGCATGGAACCTGATTGAAGATGGGAAGACTGATTGAAGGTGGGAAGACGATGCACGGAAAGCCTGAAGGAGATGTGGAGCCTTATTGAAGATGACCAACTTCAGATCCAAGGTCAACGTCTCCCATCCAGTGATCCCATCCAGTGCATGTCACGGGGATCACAGCCAGCCCTTTGCGATCTGGGTGTATAACATGCGGGAAACAAAGTCTGTCTTTTATAGGCAGTGAAAAGGGCGCGAGGTGAGATGCAAAAAGCAGAATTGGCGCCATCTAAGGTTGTTGAGGAATAGGCGGGGGCGGAGAAAGGCAGTTGCATATGTATAAGCTAATCGCGTTTGTGGAAAAATGAGTAATACTAGTTTTCCCACAAACCCGGAATTATGTGTTTTTGGGAAACGAGTTTCCCCTATCCACGGGGTTGTCGGACGAGCCAAACAAGATTTTTTTACGGTTAGGCAGTTTCCTTGGCTTACGTAGATTGCGTTCTCTATATTCCTCTTATCCAAACAACGCCTTAATTGTTCTTGTGCCAATATCAAGGACACCGCCAAAGCTTATATCACCAATGGCATCCTTTTGTATATCCTCAAGGCCACTGTTTAGGACAAAAAGTCTTGAAGGTGATGCCCTGTTCCTCGGTGGTGGCCCACTGCTACCAATCTGCGTAAAAATGTACAGAAGAATTCATATTAAAAAAAGGGCAGAGGCTACAATTATATTAAACTGAGGAACCAACTATACTAAATTGAGAAACCCACTATACTAAACTAAGCAAAGCACACCATAATTAAAAAAGCGAGCTGTGTTTGCTAAAAACTGAGCAACTAGAACTATATCGAACTGCAACTGCTAGTACAAAACTAGGCAACTGCTATACTGCTATTCTGCTGCTTATCAAAGATAGGAGTGCATACAAATGATATGCTGATTGAGCATTACATATTTCAAAAAGAAAGAATCAGATGCCACCCTTCTTTCAAGTTTTTCATAAAAAAATACCATGTGCTTGACTTTCTTCGCACGTTTCGGATGCCTCCCTCCTTCATCACGAGGGGCGGAATTGGTGGCCCGTTTCCCTGCCCGACCACCCCAGACAGGACCCTCATCTGTCTGCCCATGCTTGCGTCCAACATTGCTCCTTGTTGTTTGAGCCACCACCTCTTCTCCCTCATTTTCACCAACAGTTCTTCCCGCGGCCCTTTTGCTTTTCAGAGCCATTCTGTAGAAGAAACACACCAAAAAAATGTCATGTTGATGAAAAAAAGACAAGCCCTATAAACACAAGTTCTGCCTGTAGACAAAAAGAAAATGTGTGACTTCACTGTCATCGGGAGGTGAAATGATCTCAATTTACTCCTACCCAGAGATAACTCAACTGCTAAATGCTAGTACTTGCAGAAGCAACTTGGTGCTGAAAACTAGGCAACTACTCACTATTCGTAGCAACTAAAAATGACAAAAAACAAGCACATATTACTCCTCATCACAAAACAAGCACATGTTCATCTTCATCACATAGCTAGCCATCAAAAAACTCCTAAAGTTGTTAGTTACGATAAAAATAGTGTGGTTGGATTCAACCAACCAAAAAAAATACTTCATAACCAAAAAAACTTCGAAAGCTGCCAGTTATTCACGATGATATCTCATCTTCTATTCATAGTTATGATAAACAACAACTCGATGGTGAATCTGGCAACGTCATGTTTGGTACACTAATTTAAAGAACACTACAAAATGATAACAACTTGGTGGTGGAATCTAGGCACTTGGACAATAATGAGATGGCAATGGCAAAAAATCGACCAACCACAAAAACCATCTTCCCCAATAAAACAGTGTTGCTCGATGTTGAACAAAAGGCAACTACTGCCCTATTTCGTGCAACTCTGAATACTATGAAGTTCGATTGCCTCTCCATCACACAAATTGCAGGGATAACTAAGCAACTACCATCATATTTCTATACAACTGCATTTGGGGATTCAATTAACATCAAAAATAAAACGAATCCTATGGCCCAGTCAGATGCATCCCCTTACCCTGCCCCTCCATCTCGCAAATTGCAAGAAAAACTAAGCAACTACCATGATATTTCTATACAACTGCATTCGGGGATTCAAGCAACATCAAATAAAACGAATCCTATGCCCCCGTCGCTAGGATTCGGTCAGATGCATCCCTTACCCTACGCCTCCACCCTTTCAAGGACTCAATTCCCCCCCCCTCCCCTCGCCATAGCAACGCGGAGCCCTTTCCCCACCATAGCAACGCCGAGCCCGCAGACGCCATGGACAACCTCCATGCCCGCCTAGTCACCCAAACTCTAACGCTACAAACACGAACTCCCAACCAAATCTGGAGCGCAACCGAGGAGGAGAGGGAGAAGAGGTGCCGGGTTTTACCTCCGCCTGTAGCCGGCGACTCGCCGTGCTCACGGCCTCCCACACCGGCGACTCCGTGCGGGATCCACAACCGCAGAACCTCGCGCCGTGCGTCGTTGCTAGATGAGAGGGAGGAGAGGGAGAAGTTCGAATGAAAAGGGGACGAGGGCGATGGGGCAGTTTCGAACAAGAGGAGCGGTCGGTGTGGGCGGTTTCACCTGAATTAATGCAGCCCGGGCCCACCACACACCACACGTCACGCCTATTCTCATAATGGCACCTGGTCGGGCTGGATCCCGCGCAGTCGGAGCTATCGGGCGCATCGGACGGCTCTCCCACGTGCGCTCGCGACACCCATCCAGCGCAGCTGCACGTTTAAGAATTCAGGTTTAAATATACGGATTTTTCACTGTTTTTGACACGTGCCCCTGGCCACATTGCAGTGCATCATTTTGAGCTGTAAACATTTAATTTTTCTGCCACTCACTGGACTAAATGAAGTGCCATCAGTCAATGAGAACTTTCAGCCACCTCCAACCTTCCCTCGGCGAGATCCTCGAGGAAACCGCTGAACGAACGATGCGACGAGCCGCCTTCCCGGACCGCGCTACGGGAAACCTCGCGCAGCTGTGCGGCTCTTTTCCTCATCTCTTGGCCAACAGCAGAATCCGAATCCATCAGCTTCCTCGCGGCATCCGAGATGGCGGCCCTGCTCACAGACCCATCCTCCCCCCTCTGCTCCCTCAGGTCGATGCCGACCTTCCATTCGTCGGCGACCATCCGGGCGTTCACCAGCTGATCCCACGCGACGGGGAAGCCAATCACCGGCACTCCGGCGCACACGGCCTCGAGCACCGAGTTCCACCCGCAGTGGCTGAGGAAGCCGCCGACGGAGGGGTGGCGCAGCACCTCCTGCTGGTCACACCACGGCACCGCCAGCCCCTTGTCGCCACACTTCTCCCGCAGCTCAGGGGCCTTGTCCCGTGCCATCCAGAAGAACTTGACTCCAGCGTCAAGCAGCCCCATGGCGATCTCTTGGAACTGCGAGTGCGGCATGGAAGCGTAGCTGCCGAACGAGACGTACATCACCGACTTCTCTGGCTGCGCGTCGAGCCAGTCACGGTGCTCCTCGTCCTGGATCCTGCCCGTGTTCCCGTCCGGCTGCATGTGTACAGGGCCGATTGGATATACGGGGAACGGAAGTAGCTCTGCTGTTGTGTTGATGGCACGGGGTTCAAGCTCGTGGAAGGAGGTGAGGAGGAGACACTGCGCTTTACGTACTTTCACGAACGCCTCCGCTGTTATCTTCATGTGCCGCTTCCATCGGCTGAAGACCATGAGATCAGACATTCTTACTGATGAGAGGCACGACACATACTGATCCATGGACTTGGTGCTTAATTCTGCAGAGCACACAAGTAGAACACATCACTTGTCAAGAGTTGTTTAGTAAGAAAAATCCACGACTCACACAAAGGAACAACTGGAGATGCATCGTGCAAACACAATCGCATGGTTCGCATTAACATGTAATCACTCTTGGTGCATGGTCAGTTAGCTAGTTACCTTCATCGCGCTCATGTTCATCACCCGACGACCACAGGTCTAGGTGGTAGAGCGCCAAGAAGAAGGTGGCCGGCTGGGTCCACAGCGAGCACACCGGTATCCGGCACCGCGTGCCCACCGCAACCCCCCATGTCAGGTAGGTGTCGACCACGATGCCCTCCGGCCTCGGCTGTAGCTCCAGCACTAGCCGGCCGAGCAGCTGCCCGACGGCCTCCGCCATCTTGACGCTGACTGCCTCGAAGAAGGCGGCGTGGTCGACCCCACGGCTGCGCTCGGGGGGGATGACGTCGTTGGGGATGGTGGCGAAGCGCAGGCGGTCCGGCAGCGTGGGCGCGGAGGCCAGCAGCGCGTGCCACTCCTCGGTGACGACGACGGTGACGGTGAGGGCGCCGTCCGCGGCGACGAGCAGGCGGCACACGGCGAGCATGGGGTTGATGTGGCCGCGGCCCGGGTACGGCACCGCGACGACGTTCCGAGTCCCAGTCGCTGAGGAGGCCATTATTCGAGACTCTGCAG
This sequence comes from Triticum urartu, assembly GCF_003073215.2. Taxonomy (NCBI): domain Eukaryota; kingdom Viridiplantae; phylum Streptophyta; class Magnoliopsida; order Poales; family Poaceae; genus Triticum; species Triticum urartu. The sequence continues at coordinate 571,347,951 of NC_053024.1, read as the reverse complement.
ACCGGGGAGAGAGATGGGTACTGCTACAACAGATGTCAAAACTCGCTTCCCACTGATTGATATTTTGGTCTGCGTGGCTTTTTCCTAGCCACTCACCGACTCACGTGTCCCGCCTCAGATGATGAGAAGTGGGGCAGACAGGTTACTACCATTTTTAGCAATTTTTGGACATGCGACACCTGTCTCACGACAGGTCACCCACCGCTTCAACAGCCTTATCTCCTCGCGATCCCTCTTCTCCACTCGTTTTCTCTCTTTACCCTTTTCTTCCTTGTTCTTAACTGCCATAGGAGAGGCCGTCAATCCTATGGCGAGCACCACCAACCACCACAAATGGGAACCGGGAGGCACCGCCAGCGACGCCGCATGGATGCTACCCTGTCCCATTAGCCACCCTGCTGCTGCAATCCAGCCATGGCCGTAGCTGCCATTGATGCAAGCTCGAGAGGATGACACCATTGAGAACCACAACAGGACCGCGTCGTGGCATCCACCGGAGCCGCCGCATGCTGTCGATAATGGGTGGCTGCATCGAAGCATCCATCGGTGCCGCCTTGTGTTGTCGTTGTCGCGTCGGTGCATCCATCATTGCCGTCGCACGCGGCGTCCCAGCATCCGCTGACATCGGCGCTGCCACAGAGCTCGCCATGCACGTTGCTGCAGTGGAGCATCGATGGGGCCGCCGGAGCTACAATGAAGCGCCGCGGCGTCGTTGAACGCTTCGTCTGGTTCCAATGAAGCGTAGCCGGAGTTGCATTGAATCGTCGCCGGAGCTGCATTGAAGCGCCGCCGGGGTTGCATTGAAGCGCCGCCAGGCACCGTCAATGCTGCACGGTGCTTCCATGGGAGCTGGTGCGTGCTGCAAAGTCAGGCACCAGTAGCGAGGACATGGCCGGGGTCGCTCAGACTTTTTGTAGCATGAGTCCTGCTGCATGGTGAAAGATGCAACAGATAGTGTCCAGGGTCGTGTCTCGTCGGAGCTGCGCTTGTCAGGGTCGCAGCATCCGCGGCTGTGTGGTCGCCGGCGACGGTGCCACGGAGGAGGCGTTGGTGTTGCAACCTTATTTTCTGTAGAAGGTCGTGTGAGCTGCAGAAGGTCATGTGCGGTCATCAAGGGGCACGTTGTGTGAGGGAAAGGGAAGGGAGACTGGCTGCATCGCATGAATTAGACGGCCACACGCGCTTGAATCGTACAGCTGGGCAGCCGGCTGATCCGTAGCAGCCGCCGTTATCATGCCGTTGGCATGCATGGCATGCATGGCCCCAGCCGGGAAACAGCATGGCCCGTCCGTGGCGGCGACCTCGTTTTGCGCGTGCTCGTGCGGGCGGCTCGTCCCTTGGGCGCACGATGCTGGTTTGGAAGCGCGCGGTGCCGCGGCTGTGTGTTCGCGACCGCTGTGTTGTTCATTGAACGAGCTGGACGTGTAAAACCAAGAGTGTGCAGCACTAATGAAGTCCATGAAGCCCCTCAACCGTGAACCCACAGCTAAGAGGTGAAGCTGAATGTCCACGATCCGTAAGTTACAAGACAGTGTCTTTAGGAAGATTAGAAGAACATCTGTGTGTTACAATGGAGCCATATTAAGTTTAAAAATTTAATATCAGTTATGTTAATATTACATTTAATATTCTCATACATATCAAGTGACATTGACGATATTTTTTACCATCAAATTCTCACACACACTCCCTCTCCCTCCCTCTTCCTCCCTCTCTCTCCCCCTCTCCCTCTCTCTCTCTCTCTATAACACACACATATCCATCTTATTGGGTACGGGATCATAATCCATCTATTTCACACGTGTGACGCCCCCGATTCAATCGTACACTAATCATACACGCAAACGTGTACGATCAAGATCCGGGACTCACGGGAAGATATCACAACACAACTCTACAAATAGTTGGAGGAGCAGGCAGACGAGGTGCAGCATAGGACTGCCTTGGGGCAGGTGCATCCGGCTGGTACATGCTGTTGGGGATCCATATCTTGCGCTTCTGCGAGGACGGGCCCGAAGATGAGCCCGTGTCACGGCTGCGCTTGTGAGAGCTCTGGTATTCCTGCAGACCAGTTTCGACGTCGATGGCTTTGTTCACCAGAGTGGCGAAATCAACAAAGTCATGCACTAGAAGTGCGAGCTTGATGTCAGCTTGAAGGCCATCACGGAACTTCTCCTGTCTGCGTGCATCAGTTGCGATGTCTTCTTCAGCATAGCGGGACAAGTCAAGAAACTCCCGCTGGTAAGCTTCCACAGTTTTATTGCCTTGGGTGAGGTTGCGGAACTCACGCTTCTTCCGGTCCATAACTCCCTGAGGAATGAAGCGAACACGGAAGGCAGCTTGGAAGTCTGGCTAGGTGATGATTGTTCCAGCTGGCAGAGTACGCCTGTGGCTATCCCACCATTGAGCTGCGGGTCCTTTCAGGAAGAAGGAAGCAAATGTGACATAGCTGGCAGGGGCTACATCAGCAGACTCCATCTCATAGGTGATGTCACGGAGCCAGTCATCAGCATCCAGAGGCTGAGTTGAGCTGCGGTACACGGTTGGGTTGAGGCGCATGAAATCCTGCAGAGTCACTTGGGTTGGCTGCTGGTTCATATTGGGGCGAGGAAACTGAGCCATAATATTCTCCATGAACTGACGGTTCAGCTCAAACTGTTGCATCATCCCAGCCATGTACTCAGGTGGTGGTGGGGCGTTGCCACCACGACCACGACCACGACCACCTGGTCTAACCATCCTGCTAATATATAACAGGGGTAGTTCAGTATTGAGAAATGTGCAAAGACGAGAATCATTCATGATGAAACATGCACAACGAAAGCAGCACGATAGATACTACATAGTAGTCGGCATATCTTACAAAAGAGATCATGCATGGAGTTCGTTACACAGAGTCTGGTACATAGACTAAGACATCACAGGCGGCAAGCAGGCTCGCGGCGAATGCATCTAACACTAACAAGCAAGTCTACATCAGTCCCACGCGGTACTGCGAAGGTAGCTGTAGCCTGAAAGCTGGTAGTGTGGCATCGGGTACACCACGTCGGCAACCTGGGGTCCGCGGGTACGCTGGTGCAGATCCTGACGCTCAAGTGTCAGAAGAGGACCAAGTGCGGGAGAGTAGCCTCCCACCTCTGGCCAACCGACACCCTGGGGCATCACGGTCCTGGCTGGGTAGATAGCAGAACGCGACAGCTCCCCAGATCCGACGAAGGGGTGCAACATCGTCAGAGCACGGTAGAGGTGCTGACGAGTGGTGTACAACTCGTGGCGAAGAGCTCGGTTAGCTCGATCCAGCCCATCAGCATGCAGAACCAGGTTCTGATGGTAGAAGGGCTCTCGGGTGACAGTGGAGTAGGCAGCAGTGTAGTAACCCTCCGCAACAACATCGGATGCGATAGCAATGTGCCTGAAGGGGGAGGTATCCAACTCCTGATACTCTCCACGGAGACGTGTCAGAGTAGCATAAGCAGCATCGTGGACCGCCATATCGATAGTCACTCCAACACCATGAGCAGTGTGCAGCACGGTAGTGGAGTCATACTCCCGAGAGTAGAGGTGGACGATGGCACGGTACTGCTCCTGGTTGAAGTCCTGATACTCCTCATAGACGGTGTACTCAGGGTGCCAGCGATAACCCAGATAGGTCATCATCTCAACCAACACAGCAGGTGATCCTGAGGCACCAATGGCCGTCGTGTGGCGCACGACCTGCCTCATGGGTTCCATCTGAAAACAAAGATGTTTTCACAGGAGTCAAATGACAATGTGGATAATGTTCAAGTACTACTCTAAAGAATAACTAGGGCTTATCCAACTTTGGGGTGAGCGTGGTCACGGGATCCTAGTGTTAGAGTTAGTAAAATCGTTTAACCCGAGTAGAAGAGGGTTCAGAGTCCCAGAGTAAGGATCGAGGAGTAAAAGATCCTAATACCACCCAGATGGCGACATGGGCCCGTAAGGCACACAGCCATGTTAGTAAAAGGGTTTTGTAATGTCTAGACTCGACTTCGGCCAAGGAGTGTGGAAGGGGGGATTCCTACAGGCAGTCGGCTCTGATACCAACTTGTGACGCCCCCGATTCAATCGTACACTAATCATACACGCAAACGTGTACGATCAAGATCCGGGACTCACGGGAAGATATCACAACACAACTCTACAAATAAAATAAGTCATACAAGCATCATATTACAAGCCAGGGGCCTCAAGGGCTCGAATACAAGAGCTCGATCATAGACGAGTCAGCGGAAGCAACAATATCTGAGTACAGACATAAGTTAAACAAGTTGCCATAAGATGGCTAGCACAAACTGGGATACAGATCGAAAGAGGCGCAGGCCTCCTGCCTAGGATCCTCCTAAACTACTCCTGGTCATCGTCAGCGGGCATCACGTAGTAGTAGGCACCTCCGGTGTAGTAGGAGTCGTCGTCGACGGTGGCGTCTGGATCCTGGGCTCCAACATCTGGTTGCGACAAATAGGTAGAAGGGATAGAGGGAAATAAAGAGAAAGCAACCGTGAGTACTCATCCAAAGTACTCGCAAGCAAGAAGCTACACTACATATGCATGGGTAAATGTGTAAAGGGCCATATCGGTGGACTGAACTGCAGAAAGCCAGAATAAGAGGGGGATAGCTAATCCTTTCGAAGACTACGCTTCTGGCAGCCTTCGTCTTACAACAGGTAGAAGAGGGTAGGTTGAAGTCCTCCAAGTAACATCACATAGCAATAATCCTACCCGGCGATCCCCTCCTCGTATCCCTGAGAGAGAGCGACCACCGGTTGTATCTGGCACTTGGAAGGGTGTGTTTTATTAAGTATCCGGTTCTAGTTGTCATAAGGTCAAGGTACAACTCCAAGTCGTCCTGTTACCGAAGATCACGGCTATTCGAATAGATTAACTTCCCTGCAGGGGTGCACCACATACCCCAACACGCTCGATCCCATTTGGCCGGACACACTTTCCTGGGTCATGCCCGGCCTCGGAAGATCAACACGTTGCAGCCCCACCTAGGCACAACAGAAAGGTCAGCACGCCGGTCTAAACCTAAGCGCACAGGGGTCTGGGCCCATCGCCCTTAGCACACCTGCACGTTGCGTACGCGGCCGGAAGCAGAACTAGCCCCCTTAATACAAGAGCAGGCTTACGTTCCAATCCGGCGCGCGCCACTCAGTCGCTGACGTCACGAAGGCTTCGGCTGATGCCACGACGCCGGGATACCCATAACTACTCCCGCGTAGATGGTTAGTGCGTATAGACCAAATGGCCAAACTCAGATCAAATACCCAGATCTCGTTAAGCGTGTTAAGTATCCGCAAACGTCGACCAGGGCCAGGCCCACCTCTCTCCTAGGTGGTCGGAACCTGCTCTGCCGCTCCGCCTCAAAACTCCACTCGCGGGTGCTCCTCAAGCCGACCCGTCTTTAGTCACCACATGTATCATGTATATAGTATATAGTATATACCCGTGATCAACTCCCGAGTGATCACGGCCCGATAGTATAGCATGGCAGACGGACAAGGATGTAGGGCCACTGATGATAAACTAGCATCCTATACTAAGCATTAGGATTGCAGGTAAAGGTAACAACAGCAGTAGCAAGGACAAGCTATGCATCAGTATAGGATTAACGGGAAGCAGTAACATGCTACGCTACTCTAATGCAAGCAGTATAGAGAAGAGTAGGCGATATCTGGTGATCAAAGGGGGGGCTTGCCTGGTTGCTCTGGCAAGAGAGAGGGATCGTCAACACCGTAGTCGTACTGGGTAGCAGCGGCGTCGGTCTCGGTGTCTAGCGAGAGAAGAGGGGGAAGAAACAATAAATATAATGCAAGCATATGCATAGCGATGCATGATATGACAAGTAACGGCGTTAGAGGTGCCCTATCGCGGTATGAGGTGATACCGGTGAAGGGGGAAAACATCCGGGAAAGTATCCCCGGTGTTTCGCGTTTTCGCACAGATGAAACAGAGGGGGAAAGTTGCATGTTTGCTATGCTAGGGATGCGTGGCGGATAAACGGGCTGCGTATTCAAATTCGTCTCGTCGTTCTGAGCAACTTTCATGTACAAAGTTTTTCCATTCGAGCTACGGTTTATTTTATATTAATTTTAAAAGATTTAAATCATTTTTAGGATTTATTTATTTAATTTAATCAACATTATCCAGAATAGTGTCTGCTGACGTCATCATGACGTCAGCATGACATCAGCAGTTGACCAGGTCAACCTGACAAGTGGGTCCCGTTCGTCATACTTTGTTTTAATTAACTAACATTTAATTAGGTTAATTAGTGATTAGGTTAATCTAATTATAATTAATTAACTTATTTAATTCCTCAATTAATTAATTAATTATTTTTATTATTATATTTTTTTAATTCTTTTTTTTTCATTTTGGGCGTGGGGCCCCCTAGTCAGTGGCTCATCCGAGCCACCAGGGGCTAACGGGCGCGGCCAAACGGGGCTGCAACCGAGCGGAGCCCCGGGGCGTTTGGGCGCGAGCGCCGGCGGCCAGGGGCCGCGACGGCGACCGGAGCGGGGCTAGGACGGCGAGCGGCTGTGGCGCGAGGCGAGGCGGGGCGATGGCTCGGGCGGCGGAGGAGCAGAGCAGCGGAGCAAGGCCGAGCAGCGTGGGGCGCCGTCGAGCGCGGCGACCAGCCGCAGTAGCGGCGACGGGGATAGGCGCAATGGGGAGGCGCGAAGGCGGGCGCGAGCGTGCAGCACGGGGTCAGGCGGAGCGCGCAGTGGGCGCGCCCGAGCACGGCGAGGTGCTCGAAGGGGGGGCGGCCGCGGCGGTGAGCAGCGTGGCAAGGGCGGGGCTGCACGGGTAAGCGGGGAGGGGCCGGGGGCGGGACGGCCCGGTGCGGGCGACGGTGGCGCCGGAGTGCGTCGAGCGGCGACGGCCGAGGCGACCTAGGGGGAGAGGAGGGCGAAGGTGGGAGCTCACGAGGGGGGGGAGTAGGGCAACGGGGCAGTGGGCTCGGGGGCGGTCGGGGAAGACCGGCGAGGAGGAGGACGAGGAGGCGTTCGGCGGCGACGGGCGAGGCTGCGGCTCCAGGTGGGGTCGCGTGAGGGAGAGGAGAGGCGCGGAAGAGGCCGGGGTGGATCCCCTTGATCCAGATCAAGAGGAGGCAGAGGGAGACCGGCGAGGTTGTTCCGACGGAGGGGGGGCTCCTGGCGTGGAATCCGGGCGGCGGCGGCGAACGCCCCCGATCCGATCTGGATCGGGGAGGGGGCAGGGGGGAGTGGAGCGAGTGGGGGGGGCGAGTGGGAGGGGTTAGGGTTTTGGTCGGGTGGACCGGGGTTAAGTGGTGGTGGGGGGGGAATGGGCCGGCCTGGTTGGCCTGATGGCTAGGTGGGCCAAGGCCCAGCGAGGGAGGGGGTTTCCCCTTTTTTTGGTTTTGTTTCCTGTTTTCCTTTTTTTTTCTGTTTTAAATCATTTTAAATCATTTATGCATTTTATAAAAATGTGTTTGCTTTAGTATAATTACCCTGGCATTTAACTGCACACTCCGAACATTTTAGTTTAATATTTTGAAACTTTTGCCGTTTGACATTAATTTGAATTTGAATTTGACGCGGTTTTGAATTAACCCGAGATTAGTAAGAGTAATCGGGATGACATGGCATGATTAGCGTGGGATTACTGTAGCAAGATTATCCGGGCGTTACACACGCACACGCGCTAGTGCATAACAATATGGATTATGTGCATTATATTTGCCACCACAACTTATATTTCCCCGAGCCGCGTCGCTACAGAGCCGAGCTCCCGCCCGACCACCTCGCCGGCCTCGAAGGGGAATGGATAAGGGTGATGCCATGCCTCCCCTGCCCCCCAAGGCCTCACTCCTTGACGCCCCCTCCCAGATCCACTTCTCCTCCTCGCTCGCTCGATCCCGTGGATCTGGACGAAGTCAGACGCCACGGCCACCATGACCGACCCCATCCACACAGCCACTGCTCTCCCTGCAGGCTAGGAGCTTGTCGAGGAGCTCCGAACTCCTCCGCTACTTCGTCTGCGCCAACGAGATCAAGTCCAGCACCCCCGCATCGACGTCGCTGCCGTCTTCCTCAACCTTCGGCCACCGTAACATTGTCGTTCGATCCGCGCCGCCCCGAGCTCCCCTGTCTTCCCCTAGGGCGCCATTGACACCGCCGTGATCTCCTCTTGCCTTTCCCCTGTTTCCCCTCTCGTTTGCTCTCGTTAGGTATTTCGCCGTGGCCGAGAACCGCTGTCCTCCATGGCCATTGCAGGGGTAGCCACCGAGCTTCTCGGATTGACCCGATGGCACATGCCCGCTCCTATGCGCGCCCATGCCCGAGCCTGCTGCTCTTCTTCCGCGCCCGTGGGGCCACTCCCTCTCCATGCCACGCCTGTGCCACACCGCGTCGATCGCGCCAGCCACTGCCGTCGCGCTCACCGCAGCCACCGCACCACTGTGACCAGCGCGACGCAAACCCTGGCCACGCGCCACACTCTCGCTAGCTGCGCTCGCCCCGTCTGCCGCCGCCTATCCCTTCACTCGCCCCACAGTCATGCCCCTACCTCGCCCCCTCCTGTCACGACCATCTTCTGCCGGCCGCCCCCTCAGCCACGCCGACCGCTTGCCTCGCCTGCTGCGTGCTGCTTCCTGTTGCTATGCGCTGCTCTACCACCGGTACGCTGCTGCGCCATGTCCTCGACACCGCCATGGACAAACATGGCGGAGAGATTGTCAATGGAGTACGAGGAGGAGGTGGCGGAGAAGGTGTGGAGAAGCAGGAGGTCTGGGGTGGCGTCAGCTGGCTGTGGTGGAAGTATTTATGTGAGAAGGAGCCGGAGCGGAAGGAGAGGTCATAATTGGAAAGAATCGCAAAAAAAAATCATAACCTGGAGATCTCATTCCAAAAAATGCTAATATTGATGGAGGGGTGATTTCCTTCTATAGGTGGAAAACATAGGAAATTTTGGTTGTTATCAAGGAAAGGTAGAAATTTAGGAAAGTTAGGATTTTGAACTGATTTCTATGCAAATTGGGTTTTATTGTTTGGTAACGTGATATCAGTACCTGCCCGTTTGTGACGTGTCTGATTAGGAAAGTTTGCAAATGTTAAGAAACTATTTATTGGGAGGAAAGTTTATGACGTGTTGGTTATTTGTTTCCTAAAACAAATTTCACTAATGAGAGAAATCAATTGATTTAGATAAATTAGGAAAGTTAGATTAAAATATATTATTTGTTTCCTAAAAATCTATTATTTGTTTCCTAAGACAAAGTGAACCAATAAAAGGAACCGATTGATTTGCATAATTTAAGGAAGTTAGATCCGTGATTTGTTATACGTTAGGAAAGTTCTGGTTGTACTAAAGAGTGGAGAGAAAAATAAACCGATGGACCAGGGTGGGAGGGGGTGGTGGAAGGAAAGACGAAAAAAATCAGCGGAAATAAACCGTGGAGACTATTCACCAACTACTCCATTATCTTTAGGAAGATGATGACACCAGAGCATTGCCATCGCCTGATTCAAAAGATCAAGATTTTCATCTGGAGCACAATGGATGACCAGGAGCCAAACATAGTTTTCACATGTCAGAAGCACGCTCCACTTTTGACCAGGATGCGACGGACACGACACCTTCCGCCGCACCCCCATCACGGAACGTCAAACACCGTCCACCACGCGTCCCTCCCTGAGGCCATGGTAGCTAGCTCCTGCCTGAGTTGCGGGTTCAACCCACCAACATCGCGGCTCCCACATCAGGGTCGTCGCCCTCGAGACAAGGCATCCTAGAGGCCAACTATGGCCACAAGCAAAGCATCAATCAGCATCTCTAGACCACAGCAAAAATTGGCATGTCTAAATTGACAAGGACATGGAGCGACTAGGGCAGGGAAAGGTGAAAGTGCAGGATCAGACCTCGTCCGTAACCAGCACCCCCTGTGCCGGCAATGGGTGGCCCGACCCCATCAGAGCCGACCATCCCTCCCCCCACCTTTCCATATGCCACCCCTTGTGATGCTCTATACCACGGCTTCCAACATGTATCTACATTTGGCTATCTCCATCCACCGCCCAATGACGCTAGGTGTCGGACCAGCCATACCCAGCCGCCGTAGAGGGTTGATGTCTACTACACAACTTTGTTCTTGTATACTTGGTTGGGCCTTCAAATGTAGAGTTCTGTAGGACAATGGCAAATTTCCTTCAAGTCATCCACCTAAGGTTTATCTATCTATGGGAGATGTAGGATGAAGATGGTCTCTCTCTTAAACAACCCTGCAATGAAATACAAAGAGTCTCTTGTGTCCCCAACACACCCAATACAATTGTTAGTTGTATAGGTGCACTAGTTCAGTGAAGAGATGATGCTAGATGTGTAATATGGATGGTAGAAATAAATTTTTATAATCTAAACAAATAAAAACAGCAAGGTAGTAAGTAACAGAAGTGTGTGAAAACGGTGTTCAATGCTTATAAACAAGGCTTAGGATTCATACTTTCACTAGTGCAATCTCTCAACGTTACTAACACAATTGAATCATATGATAATCCCTCAAAGTGTAGCGAAGAATCACTCCAAAGCTTGTATTCCAGTCGAAGAAAGTAGGATGAAATCGCATAGGTAGTAAATCACCTAAAATTTGTGTTTCCAATCAATCCATTGAACCACCCCAAACTGTCGCAAATAGCCCTAGAGATCGTATTACGACAATACCATATGATACGCATCAGTCCACTCTTATGTCACATGGATTACCCAAATGTCACCATAGTAATCCGCAAGTGAGACATGCATCAAGTGATCTCAAACCCAAAGTATTTAAGCCGATAACAAAGAAACCTCAAAGAGTGGAAAGTTTGACAAGGGTCTAGATAGATCGAGAGTGGAATTTGCTCCTCCAGCGATGGAGGGATATTCTTAGGGCCTCTCGGTGTGACGGCATCCATCAACATCTTGCAGGACATAGGTGACTACGTCACGGGGATGCCTAAACACTTCAATGAGAAGAAGAACAAAACCGACAACGAGGGTGAAAGGGAATTTCCCTACTTTATGTTTTGGATGATGATGACAACCCTTTGTGGTCTAAACGTGTGCTATATGTTTCAGGTTCTTGATGCTTAGGGTTACATCGGATTGCTATTACCTCTCGAAGGAAAAGATCGAAGACGTGTCCTCTACGTTTTTATTTTCTTTGGTCGTAGAGTACCCGTACTATCAAGAGGGAATCCTCATTAGGAAGCTCTGGGGGAATCAGTTCACGTACACTTTTCTCACCCTCTCTTTGCCTTCCTCAGATGTGTGAGAGTGAGAGTTTTCCTTGCCTCTTCCCCTCTTTCCTGCTCACTGTTTCTGCCCAGTGGTTGTACCGCTCTCTGGAGCGGTTGTACCGCTGGGTCTTGTCGCTCACCAGCTTTTGCTCGAGCGGTTGTACCGCTGCCTCCGGGCGGTGGTATCGCCACCATGCTCTGCAACAGCTACGGCGGTGGTTCCGTCCATGTACCGCTCAAGTACCGCTCTCGCCTCTGGTTTGATGCTATTCTTGGGCGGTAGTGGCCCGGTTGGTCCGGTCGTTCCACGATGACCGGTACCACTGGTGGTCCGAGCGGTTCTTCCGCTCAGAACTTAGCCGCCCAAGAGCTCAAGGCCATGCGGTTGTTCCGGCCAGGCACCGCCCAAGTACCGGTCAAGCCCCTGTTTTGATGCGGTGGTTGTGCGGTAGCCAGGCGGTTAGTCCGGTTATCTTTCTTAGCCGGTACTACCGCCCGCCTGTCCGGTTGTACCGCTTGGTAGGGTTCTGCTGTTACACCATGAGTCCCGGTTGTACCGGGACGAGGACCGGTTGTACCGTTGCAGTGCAAAAATGCAGTAACGGTTGGATTTGTGGGGAGACTACTTAAGGGGGCTTCTCCCACCTACCACTCCCACCTTTGACCTCTCTCACTCCACCATTGATGCCCTTCAAGCTCTCTTGCCCGATCTCTCTCTCTAGCCACTCAAACTTATTGATTTGCTAGGGATTGGAGGAGACCTAGATCTACACTTCCACCAAAGGATATTTGGTTCCCCCATACTTTCTTGTGTGGATTTTGTTACTCTTGGGTGTTTGAGCACCCTAGACGGTTGAGGTCACCTCGGAGCCATATTCCATTGTGGTGAAGCTTCGTGGTTTTGTTGGGAGCCTCCAATTAAGTTGTGGAGAGAGCCCCAACCTTGTTTGTAAAGGTTCAGTAGCCGCCTTCAAGGGCAACAATAGTGGAATCACGGCATCTCGCATTGTGTGAGGGCGTGAGGAGAATACGGTGGCCCTAGTGGCTTCTTGGGGAGCATTGTTCCTCCACACCGCTCCAACGGAGACGTACTTCCTCTCAAAGGGAAGGAACTTCGGCAACACATCCTCGTCTCCACCGTCTCCACTCTTGGTTATCTCGTGTCTTTATTTAAGCAAGCTTACTTGTTTTATATCTCTTGCTTGCTTGTGTACCTATCCTCGTTGCATCATATAGGTTGCTCACCTAGTTGCATTTCTAGACAACCTATTTTGATGCAAAGTTTAACTTGTTAAAGAAAAGCTAAAAATTGTTAGTTGCCTATTCACCCCCCTCTAGTCAACCATATCGATCCTTTCAATTGGTATCAGAGCCTCGTCTCTTTATTAAGGACTTTATCGTCCAAAGAGTATGGTTGATACCGTAGATGGTGTGGAGGAACACTCCGGTGTGAATCCGATCTCGTCTACGGGAGATGGGGGAACTTCGGTCTCTCGTGAGGAGTTCAATGTGGCCTTGGAGACATTGAAAACCTTCATGACGACCGAAGTCGAAAGCATGTTTACTAAATTTCTTGAGGGGCTTAAACTATCCACCGCACCGTTGAAAGTGGGTGATCCCGCCAACAAGGTGACAGATGCTATCCCCGACAAGGGGGAAGCTAGTAGTGAAAAGGCTCCTTCTTCTAGTGGCAAGAATGGCACCGGCATCTTTGCCCATGTGGAACCACCACTTGTTTATGGTGGACCGGTTGCTTCCACTCATTTGAATCATACCGGTCCTCCCCCTAAGATTGTGAAAAATGAGGATTTTGATTCTTGGGTTTACCGCTTTAAACGTCATTTAAATCATGTGAACACTAACCTTTGGAGAATCATTGAAGAAGGTTTCTATCCACATGATCCAAGCAACTTCACTCCTCAAGAAGCCGCGGACAATCAATTCAATGAGAATGCTCTCTTCATCATTCAAGATGCTATTCCACCCAAAGACCTACCTCATATTCGTCCTTTCGCCTTGGCCAAAGATGCATGGCATTGTGTCGTGTCTCTCTACCGGGGAAGCGCAAGCATTCAATGCTCCAACTATGAAGTGGTACAAGATGAGGCTGATGAGTTTGCAATGAAGGAAGATGAAGAACCTCGTGAGCTCTATCGGAGAGTAACCAAACTCGGGATCTCACTACGAGATCATGGGAGCAAGGACACGGATGAAAATTGGATCAAGTGCAAATTCCTCAAGGCAATGATTCCCTATCACAAGGCCACGTCCTCCGTCATTCGTCAAAGACCGGACTTCCACACTTTGACCTCAAGCGAAGTGTTGGATGAGTTTGTGGCCATGAACATTTTGGACAAGACCGCCGACAATGCGGTGCTCCGTTCTCAACGGGAAAAGAAGCCTAACCTTGCATTGAAGGCCAAGCTCATAGTGGAAGATGAAGAAGAGGAAGAAGAGGAGAGCAACCCCGAAGATACGAAGTATGCATATCATGAACACATGGCACTTGCTTCAAGGCAATTTTGGAGCAAGAAAAACTCAAGGCCAAACTTTAGCAAAAACAACTTGAGTGGTACAAGGGGCAAGCAACGTGTAAGGACTTTCTACAATTGCGGCAACGTGAGTCATTTCGTTGCGGAATGCCCGTATGAGAAGAGGGAAGACAATGGTGGAAAACTCATCCGAAAGGACAAGGCCAAGTCGTTCCCCAACAAGAACAACTTCACCAAGAAGACTCATCCCAAGGCCTTGGTTGTGCAAGAAGAGTACAATGAGGACGATGACGATGATGAAGATGATGAGTCGGTTGCCATGGCTTCCGTTGCCATTGCAACAACGTCACAGGTGTCTCTCTTCGACTCACCCAACGAGAGCATCACCGCCAAGTGCCTCATGGCTAAAGCCACCAACAAGGTAACCTCCAACATCAAAACTACCATCATTAATCATCCTTCCCAAACGGATAGCATTAATGAATTTGAGGGAGCTAATGTGGAGGCTAACGAGTTTGAGGCCTTTATGGGCAAACTCAAGGGAAAATCCAAGAAGCACTTTATTGCTCTCTTGGAACAACTTGGTGAGGCCAATGACATGATCGAGGCTCACGAAGACACCATCTCTAAGATGGAAGGACATAGTCGTGACTATTCCGATGAGATTTCAGATCTTTCCAATGCTCTTGAGGAAGAGTGTGGTCTTCGTTTGGCTCTTGAGGAGTCACACAACGTAGATCATGCTAAGTTAGAGAAAGATTATGATCATGCCCTCGTTGTTTCTCGTGTGCTAAATTCCGAGAAGGCCAAACTCGGGGTTGATCTTGCTAGACTCAGAGAGGAGTTTGATATACTTGACAAGGCCCACAAGGCCTTGAAGGGTATTCACGCTAGTCTCAAGGAGTCTCATGATCAACTCCAAGTGAAGCTAACTAAGGAGAAAGCAACTTTTCCTCATATGGTTTTAATTGATAATGCAAATGCTACTAACCCGTGTTGTGAGCATATACATCTTGTTGAGGAAAATGCTAAGTTGAAGGAGCAACTTGAGAGAGGTCTTGCGACTTGCATACAAGGCAAGAAGAACCTCAACGATCTCTTGACCAGCCAAAAGGGAGGTGTGGCCAAGGAAGGGGTTGGGTACGTCCCCGACTCCAAGAACAAGAAGAAGAATGACAAGACCAAACGGCCTCCTCCTCTCATGCAAACCTTTGTGAGGGAGGGAGAGAGTGCCCCCGAGGAGAAGAAGAAGAATAATGTCAAGAAGGGCAATGTCACCCCTCCCAACAAAGCCGGCGATTTTAATCCTTCTTATGTGTTATGTCGTGCTAGTGATGGGCATGTTTATGCCAAATTTGTTGGTTCTCTTCATGAATACATTGAATGGTCTATTTGGGTTCCTAAGACCCTTGTTACTAACATCAAAGGACCCATTACAAAATGGGTACCTAAAACCAAGCATTGATCTCTTGTAGGTGTTTGCTTCCGGTGGTGGATCATGGCTGCTTGATAGCGGAGCTACAAATCATATGACCGGAAGCAAGGACTTGGTGGTGGACGTGCACAAGGTTCCATCTATGCCCACCAACGTTGAGTGGGGTGACTCCTCATCTTCTAAGGTATTGGGACTTGGCAAGGTGGTCATCTCTCATGATCTCACGATCGAGAAGGTCATGCTTGTTGAGTCCCTTGCATACAATTTACTTTCTGTTCGTCAACTTGCAATCATGGGTTGTGCCACTTTCTTTTATATCGATACCGTGGCCCTCTTGTGGAGCAAGACTCTTAAAGTAGCCTTTGTTGGGCATGTCGAGAACGGTCTATATGTGATTAACTTTTCGGAGCGACCCACTAAGACCGCGACATGCCTAATGGCTAAAGTTGATGTGGGATGGCTTTGGCATCGCCGTTTAGCCCATGTCAATATGAGATCTTTGCAAAGTCTCCTCAAGGGGGACCATGTCCGTGGACTAACGAATGTTAGTTTTGCTAAAGATCGTGCTTGCAGTGCCTGTATCGAAGGAAAGCTACATGAGAAGGCTCACCCTCCCACGACTATCATTTATTCAAATAGGCCTTTGGAGCTCCTTCACATGGATATCTTTGGGCCTCCATCCTTCGATAGTCTTGGAGGTAGGAAGTATTGCTTGGTGATTGTGGATGACTACTCAAGGTACACGTGGGTGTATTTCTTCAAGAGGAAGAGCGAGACCCAACAAACTGTCATTGACTTTGCAAATGAAGCACAATGTCAACACAATGCAAATATCTTGACAATAAGAAGTGACAACGGCACCGAGTTCAAGAACTACACCTTGGATGAATTTCTTAGTGATGAGGGAATCAAGCATCAATATTCCGCACCATACACCCCTCAACAAAACGGTGTTGTGGAAAGGAAGAACCGGACGTTGATGGATGCGGCAAGGACCATGATGGCGGAGTTCAAGTCTCCGTACAACTTTTGGGCCGAAGCCATCAACACCGCGTGTCATGCATCCAATCGGCTCTACCTCCACAAGGGCTTGAACAAGACTCCATATGAGATACTCACCGGTAACAAGCCCAACCTCAAGTACTTCCGGGTGTTCGGGTGTAAGTGTTTCATTCTCAAGAAAGGTGTTCGGTTGTCTAAATTTGAGGCTAGAGCTCATGAGGGCATATTTGTTGGTTATGCTACAAACTCTCATGCTTACCGTGTCCTCAATAAATCCACGGGACTTATTGAGGAGACGTGTAACGTGGAGTTTGATGAGAATAACGGCTCCCAAGTGGAGCAAAGTGGCACTTGTGATGTAGGTGATGAAATTCCTCCTCAAGCCATAAGAAGAATGGGTGTTGGTTTTATCCTACCCATTGAGGAACCCCTTGTGGCCGAAGGAGAAGGACAATGCTCCACTCAAGTGGAGCCATCACCAACCCAAGGCCCACACGCTTCCGAAGAACAAAGTGAAGGTCCTCAACCTCATGAACAAGACCAAGGGCAAGATCATACTCAAGACGGTGTTGACACACCAAGTGATGCCCAAGGTCAAGTTCTCTCCCCTGAGCAAGTTCAAGATCAAGAACAAGTTCATGACGGCACTCAAGATGATCAAGTAACCGCTCCTCAACTCACCACCGAGGAGGAATTAGAGCGTCGTGCCGCCAACATTGCATCCAAGCTCTCCACCAAGGATCATCTCATGACGAATGTGCTTGGAAGCTTAAGAAAGGGGGTAAGCACTCGTAGACAATTAGCAAATTATTGTGAGCATCACGCGTTTGTCTCTTGTGTGGAACCCCACAAGGTCTATGAGGCGCTAGAAGATCCGGATTGGCTCAATGCCATGCACGATGAACTCAACAACTTCGAGCGCAACAAAGTGTGGAGATTGGTGCCAAGGCCAACGGGGAACCACAATGTCATTGGAACCAAGTGGATATTCAAGAACAAGCAAGATGCCCATGGGATTATCATTCGCAACAAGGCTCGTTTGGTAGCACAAGGCTACTCCCAAGTCGAGGGTATCGACTACGGTGAAACCTTTGCTCCCGTTGCTCGTCTTGAATCCATTCGCTTGTTAATTGCATATGCTTCTCATCATAATTTTAAGTTACAACAAATGGATGTGAAGAGTGCTTTTCTTAATGGTCCCATTAATGAATTGGTTTACGTCAAGCAACCCCCCGGGTTCGAGGATCCCTACTTTCCCGATCATGTGTATCAACTCGATAAGGCGCTCTATGGCCTTAAACAAGCCCCACGTGCGTGGTATGACCACCTTACCGAGTTGTTACAAGACCGTGGTTTTGAAGTTGGGCTAATCGACCCCACTCTTACTAAGAAGGTCAAAGGGGAGTTGTTTGTGTGCCAATTATATGTTGATGATATTATCTTTGGTTCTCCTAACAAAGCTTTCAATGAGGAATTTGCCGCTCTCATGACCTCAAAGTTCGAGATGTCCTCCATGGGAGAGTTGAAGTTCTTTCTAGGGTTCGAAGTGAAGCAAAGAAGAGAAGGAACCTTGATCAATCAATCCAAATACACTCAAGACATGCTCAAGAGATTCAAGCTAAGTGACGTCAAGCCGGCTTCCACTCCAATGCCCACCAAGTGCCAACTTGACTTAGATCCCAATGGTAAAGTGGTGGATCAAAAGGTTTATCGTTCCATGATTGGATCCTTGCTTTACCTTTGTGCATCTAGAACGGACATCATGTTGAGTGTGGGAATTTGTGCACGGTTTCAAGCCGCACCTAAGGAAAGTCACTATGTGGCGGTCAAACGAATCTTTCGATACTTGGCTCATACCCCAAACTTTGGCCTATGGTACCCTAGAGGATCAAACTTCAAGCTTGTAGGGTACTCGGATTCCGATTGGGCGGGAGACAAAGTGGATAGGAAGTCCACTTCCGGAGGGTGCCAATTCCTTGGTTGCTCTTTGGTAAGTTGGTCTTCCAAAAAGCAAAGTTGTGTGTCTCTCTCGTCCATTGAGGCGGAGTATGTTGCCGCCGGCAGTTGTTGTGCTCAACTCCTATGGATGAGGCAAACTTTAAAGGATTACGGTGTCACTTGTGACAAAGTGCCTCTTTGGTGTGACAATGAAAGTGCCATCAAGATCTCTCTCAATCCGGTACAACATTTCAAGACGAAGCATATTGAGATCCGGTATCACTTCATCCGGGATCACATTAGACGAGGAGAGATCGAGCTCAACTATGTCAACACTCATGACAACCTTGCAGATATTTTCACGAAGCCCTTAGATGAAGCAAGATTTCGCGAGTTAAGGCATGAGCTAAATATCATTGATTCGAGCAATGTGGCTTGAACCCTTGCACACCCTACCACGCTCAACTTGTTGTCTAGTTTAGGTGTAGGCATGGACATAGGGGGAGTGTTGTTCTCTCAATGAACTCTCCCTCCCCCCATTATGCATAAATTGATTGTGTCTTTGACATTAGCCATATTTGATGGTACTTGTGCTTCAAAGACGAGTTTTGGTCATGGACCCAAGGATAATTCTTCGCGGTGCCATACCAATTGGCTCAAACATAGGTGGCCTCGGCCACCGTCCTCTCTTCGGGGAGTTGGAGTTAGCCTTGCTGCCCTCGTGTTGTTTTCTCTCTTTCTCTCTTTGCTCTTTGTGTTAGGTTCTCCTAGGGTGTTGTTTCTCTCCTGTTTTTGTGCCCCTTCTTCCTCCCTTCGGATTGCACTCATTTGATCTTGGCTTGGGCTTAGGTGGTCGGGCGGTACAACCGGTACCACGAGCGGTTCTACCGCTGGTACCGGGTTGTGCTGTCCCAAGGGTTTCCGTTCGGTGCCTGGGCGGTTCCACCGCACAATCCCACGGTAACCCACGTCCGGTACTACCGGTTGTTGCCGTGCGGTACTACCGCTGCCTTCCAGGCACTGGAAGTACTGCCTCCATCCACTGGTCTGTACCAGACGAGCGGTACAACCGCTCCCCTAAGCGGTTCTACCGGGGCGTGCGTACGGGCCTATATATACTCGACGGGGCTGAAGGGCTGTCTTTTTTACCTTCGTCCTCGTTCCTCTTTTTCTTGCCCTAGCCGCCGGCCATCTCTACCCCTGCCCCGGAGTGCGTCTCGCACTTCGGATCCTTGGCTCTTCGTGGATTCTCTCCGTGGAGGCCTTCCGATCTCTTCCCATGGATGGTGGCAATGCCTCGTGTTCTTTGCCTCTAGATTTTTGTTTAGGGTTATTCCTTGCCTAGGGCTTTACCCATCTTTCCGCATTTAGTGTTCGATCTATGGCTTAGAAGAGTTCTTTGTTAGCCTCCTGTCTTGTTTGCAGCACTTAGAATTCGGAATATTACTTGTGTGATTCGTATGCCTCGGTTAGATCTATCTTCCCTGGTAGTGCCACTGTCAGCGGTTCTACCGCCCCTACGGGCGGTACAATCGCTGGAGCGGTACTACCGGCAGAAGATCCGGTACAACCGGAGTATATCAACCACTAAGCACTGTTCTATCTTCTCTGTTGTTGCAACTTGTTCCTTTTATGCTAGTGGGTGCAATCCTCTCATCCTTGTCTGGTTTTTGTGTGTTCTTTTCGTGTGTGTGTTCAGGTGGCTCTAGTTCTCGCTCTGCTCCTCGCAAGACCAAGAAGAGGGCACGAAGGACCTTGCGCCCAGTTGTGTCAGGCGATGAAGAAGTTGTGATTCCCACCAAGCCCACTCGCCGTGAAAAGTCTGCAGCTGCTAAGCAACGTGTTGTCATGCCGTTGCATTGTTGGAAAGCCAAGGATTGGGAAGCCTAACGCTCAAAGAATCCGTATGAGGTTCCCATTGCTCTCCGTTGGACCACTGTTCAGTTCCAGAATGAGATGCAAGTGCGGATTGTTCATGAACTCTTTGAGCACAACGAGAATAGATATGCCAAGCAGTGGACGATTGATTTTGATCATTGGAGGAACAACATGGAGTATTTTGGTGAGGCGTTAGCTCTCTGCGAGGAGTTTGATCCTGTCAAGATCATGTCAGTCAACTGTGACTTTGATGTTCAACTCATCCATCAGTTCTATGCCACGGTTCATTTTGGGGAAGATGATGCGCGCACTCTCACCTTCATGTGTCGCGATGAATTGTTTCACGTTCCCTGGAGGGCTTTCTGCAATGCTATTGGGTACGAGGATACTGGTCTGCAAGTAAGGGGTGGCATTCGCCCTCATGATTTTCCTGAGTCCATGCCTAAGGAGAAGCTTGTCCCTCTGTACATTCGGGGCCGTGGGATTATTGGAGAATCCAAGTATTTGGAGAAGGTCTATGACATCATGCACTGAGTGTTCCGCAATGTGCTCTTTCCCAAGGTGGGCAATCAAGATGAAATTCATGGCTATCTGGTTGATTTGATGGTTACTATGAAGACCATGGTGGGGACAGGGGCAACGTTTGATGTGTCAAATTGGCTGTGGCATGAGATGTACAACATGGTCATCTACCGTAAAGTCCCAATCTACGCTCCGTTTGTCATGTGCTTTCTGAACTCTTTGTGGGCTGTTCGTCGTCCTGGAGAGCTCCTCACTTCTCCAGACAACCTCACTGTTCATGAGGTCAAGCTCCTTAAGAAGAAGAAGCATGCCGAGCCTCGCTTCCCTGAACATGCTCCTGAGGATGTCTATGCTACTTCTGACGATGAGGACTTTGAGCTGGAGCCAGGGGCCAAGCCTTCGTGGGTGGCCAAACTTACTGCCAAGGTAAAGAAGACCTTTTGTCTCTAGGCTGACATCCAGAAGAAGATGTATGAGGCACATGTCAATGAGAAGCTCGCACAGCGTCGCCAATTGCAATGATGAAGCACCTCAACATGCAGGTTCAGAGTGGCTCTGAGAAGAGCATCACCCCAGAGGAGCGTTGGATCTCTACCCATAGCACCTGGACTGATGATGAAGCCCCTCCCCAGCCATCATCCTCGTTTGCAGCAGCTGACAATTCCATGGGAGTATCTGATCACGACGATGATGACGACTCTGATGATGAAGATCTAGATGCGACTGAGGAGTCAGAGGAGGACGCCTGAGCTTTGGGTTGCTAGATTCGCTCTTTTCCTTTTTGGTGTCTTGATGCCAAAGGGGGAGAGGGTTCTATAGGTCTCGGGGATTTGCTTGTCTTGTTTTCTCTTGTTCTCGTGTTTTTGTGTTTGTTTGTGGACTCCGTGCTGTGTGTGAGACTTGCTAGACTTGCTACTCCGTTTATTTGTAGGTCTTTATCATTATTATTGCCTCTAAGTATTATACTGTCTATCCTTTTGAGCTCAGAGTGATGAGTCTATAAAATCTAGGGGGAGTCTAGTCCTGAAAGTGTGCCCATGCTTTCTAAAAGCTAGTACTTGTTGGGGCACACATTCAGGGGGAGTTCCGTCTAGATTTCATTGACTTATCTCTTGCAAATCGTGTTGTTGTCATCATCCACCAAAAAGGGGGAGATTGAAAGGGCATTTCCCTACTTTATGTTTTGGATGATGATGACAACCCTTTGTGGTCTAAACGTGTGCTATATGTTTTAGGTTCTCGATGCTTAGGCTTACATCGGATTGCTATTACCTCTCGAAGGAAAAGATCGAAGACGTGTCCTCTACGTTTTTATTTTCTTTGGTCGTAGAGTACCCGTACTATCAAGAGGGAATCCTCATTAGGAAGCTCTGGGGGAATCAGTTCACGTACACTTTTCTCACCCTCTCTTTGCCTTCCTCAGATGTGTGAGAGTGAGAGTTTTCCTTGCCTCTTCCCCTCTTTCCTGCTCACTGTTTCTGCCCAGCGGTTGTACCACTCTCTGGAGCGGTTGTACCGCTGGGTCTTGTCGCTCACCAGCTTTTGCTTGAGCGGTTGTACCGCCACCATGCTCTGCAACAGCTAGGGCGGTGGTTCCGTCCATGTACCGCTCAAGTACCGCTCTCGCCTCTGGTTTGATGCTGTTCTTGGGCGGTAGTGGCCCGGTTGGTCCGGTCGTTCCACGATGACCGGTACCACCGGTGGTCCGAGCGGTTCTTCCGCTCAGAACTTAGCCGCCCAAGAGCTCAAGGCCATGCGGTTGTTCCGGCCAGGCACCACCCAAGTACCGGTCAAGCCCCTGTTTTGATGCGGTGGTTGTGCGGTAGCCAGGCGGTTAGTCCGGTTATCTTTCTTAGCCGGTACTACCGCCTGCCTGTCCGGTTGTACCGCTTGGTAGGGTTCTGTTGTTACACCGTGAGTCCCGGTTGTACCGGGACGAGGACCGGTTGTACCGCTGCAGTGCAAAAACGCAGTAACGGTTGGATTTGTGGGGAGACTACTTAAGGGGGCTTCTCCCACCTACCACTCCCACCTTTGACCTCTCTCACTCCACCATTGATGCCCTTCAAGCTATGTTGCCCGATCTCTCTCTCTAGCCACTCAAACTTGTTGATTTGCTAGGGATTGAAGGAGGAGACCAAGATCTACACTTCCACCAAAGGATATTTGGTTCCCCCATACTTTCTTGTGTGGATTTTGTTACTCTTGGGTGTTTGAGCACCCTAGACGGTTGAGGTCACCTCGGAGCCATATTCCATTGTGGTGAAGCTTCATGGTTTTGTTGGGAGCCTCCAATTAAGTTGTGGAGAGAGCCCCAACCTTGTTTGTAAAGGTTTGGTAGCCGCCTTCAAGGGCACCAATAGTGGAATCACGGCATCTCGCATTGTGTGAGGGCGTGAGGAGAATACAGTGGCCCTAGTGGCTTCTTGGGGAGCATTGTGCCTCCACACCGCTCCAACGGAGACGTACTTCCTCTAAAAGGGAAGGAACTTTGGCAACACATCCTCGTCTCCACCGTCTCCACTCTTGGTTATCTCGTGCCTTTATTTAAGCAAGCTTACTTGTTTTATATCTCTTGCTTGCTTGTGTACCTATCCTCGTTGCATCATATAGGTTGCTCACCTAGTTGCATTTCTAGACAACCTATTTTGATGCAAAGTTTAACTTGTTAAAGAAAAGCTAAAAATTGTTAGTTGCCTATTCACCCCCCCTCTAGTCAACCATATCGATCCTTTCAGAGGGTGACGGTATAGTGAGCATGTGCATGACTCAGGATGATACCGATACTCCCGGAGTTTGTAAAGTAACGTGAAGCAAAGGGAACATCACATAATAACCAAATGTTCACTCGAATGTCATTCGTGTAATCATAGGGATCGATATGAACATGCACGGTTCCGCTATTGGTCATTGAACGAAGGGGTTTCGTTCATGTCTATAATTTACTGAACCTACAGGGTCACGACCTTAAGGTAATCACGATCTGCTGAGTGTTAGTAGGACGAGAGTATCAAGGATTTTTGTGTGGAATTGTTTCATTAATATTCAGAATAGTTTCGAGAGAAACCAGAAGCATTTCAGGGTCACCGGAAAGGTTTCAGAGTTTATTGAGCGATGCCGGTTGTTCTCGATAAATGATATATATGTGAAAATGTTTCTGATGATGTTAAATTATATATAAAAGACCCTAGTAATTGTTAGAAGATTTTTATAAATAATTAAATATCAATGGGCCTTAAAAGGTCAAGAGGTGGAAGGGAACTCGAGCCACAAAGGCCCAAGTGAAAGAGGCATCCCTCCTTTCCCCTCCTTTTTCACTAGTAGAAAAAGTCCCATTTGTCCCGGTTCAAGAAGACCATTAGCCCCGGTTCTGGAACCAGGACTAAAGGGTCGGGACTAAAGCCCAAAACCTTTAGTCCCGGTTTGCTTAGGAATCGGGGCAGAAAGTGCTCCACGTGGCCGCTGCGGGGAGCGCAGGCAGGAGGGCCTTTAGTCCCGGTTGGTAACACCAACCGGGACCAAAAAGCATCCACGCGTTAGCAGCTCAGGAGATGGGGGTTTTTGTTTTTTGGTTTTGAAGGGGGGGGGTTAGGGGGTTTTGGAGGGTTAATTTAGGGGTTTCATATATTGTGTTAGCTAGCTAATAGAGAGAAGTGACCTCTCTTATCTCCGTGCTTGGTCTATACGTATAGAGAGAACTCGACACGCTAGCTAGTAAGAAAATGAAGGAACCATTAAGTACACAAGTTCGTCATGAACATATACAGAGAGAAGTGATCGACCTCTCCTTCTCTGAGAGATTGGTCGAACAACAAGTTTTCGTATATCTATTCGACCCTACTAGCTACATATATACAATATAAGATCTCTTACAATCCCTGACATCTAATGTCAATTTCCACATGGTATTCTCCGGCTTTATTGATGACATGATCAAAAAGAATCCTGCCAATTCCTCTTGAATTACTCGTATATGATCTTGTGGTAGGAGTTCATCCCGCATCTGCCAGATCTAAATTGAAGAAGAGGGTCAATACATGTGTATGAATGAAACTGAACACAAATGATGGTAGTAAAATAAAATTGTGAATATTTTTGCTTACGCACTTCATATTGTTCTTCAGAGTAGCCCCACTTATTAGAGGCCGTCACGTTGTAGATGAACTCGCAAACGTAATATCCACAAAAATCATTCTCGGATTCCTGCCATAATCATTTTACGAGAAATAGAGGTCAATCAAACTAATAAGCAAGCATGCTAAATGGTATTGATGAAACTAGCTAGAATCAATGGGAGATGCGCAGAACTAGGTAGTAGTACTGATATGAACATGGATGTGCCTGATTACAAGTTTCTACTCCATGGGAATGTTAGTTGGAAGGAATTGTTGAGCTGAACCAAGCACTCGACGTTCGCAAAGGTGAAAGCTAAACTTAAGCATTTGATAAAATCTTTGCATTGCTTCTTGGTACTGGCCTATTTTCTTTTGTGTGATGACCAGCTAGAGTCGAGGACGACTCCTTCTCAAGCGAGGGAGGATGATGAGGACATGAAAACCATTGAGCCCTTAGAGTCGAGGACGACTCCTTTTCAAGAGGGGGAGGATGATGAGGACATGACAACCATTTATACGTCCTTGGTCATCAAAGGGGAAATCATAATATTTCGTCTCAAACGAACACATTGCCAGGTGAACGCTAACTTAAGTTTATACTATAATCTTGAACACGTGGCTACACTTTCACCTCCTTTGTTCTTGGTTGAACTCAGGTGCAATATCAAAGAAGGACAAACACATTTCAGTCCGTGCAAAACAATGTTTTATGGCGGAGAAACAAAGTTAGGAGTTCATGAAGAAATGAGTTGTCTACTGAAGAAACATTGTTCCGATTCTGACGAGAGGTGAGATGAGTGACTCCACCAGATGTGAGGAAGAGTGTTCACTTCCCAAAATTCCACATATTGAGAGTGCTAAGAGGGGTGAGTTGAGTGAGTCCACCAAATATGAGGGTGAGGTACTCCACCACAAGATTAAAAAATGAGTGAAACCCAACATATTATACCACACCATCAAAGTGAGAGGAGTAGCGAGTTGTGTGAGTCCACCAAATCTGAGCTTGAGGTGTTTACACACAATATCAAAGAACTGAGTGATCCAACAAATGAAGGGAGAGAAGAATATTCAATTGCTAACCATTCACAAAATTCTCTTTATTTGAAGTATGTGCAGATGCAAAAATCATATGTAGCTGCCCTGCTACATCGATGGGAGGATGAGATCCATGAACAATTATGGCGCACGTGGAGTACCATCAAAGAAACATCATGTGGGGTAAGTGATCTTCAAAAGGGCATGGAAGTACTTAGTAAGGTCAAAGAAAAGAGATCATTCATCTTGAAGCACCCAGAGGTATGCACTTATGAACTCTTGAAGCATTGGCGTGAGGCAATCAGAGACAAGATGTTTGGTATATCGTCAATACAACAACACCCTTTTGTTAATCTTGTTGAGAGTCTAAAAGAGCCAACAAAACAGAAACATGCACATAAATATTCAACTTTTACTTTGCCAAGATATTTTGTATTGTTCTCGTGCTATTATCTTGTAAATCGAAGGAAGTCGAGGGCGACTTTTCTTCAAGAGAGGGAGGATGATATGAACATGGATGTGCCTGATTACAAGTTTCTACTCCATGGGAATGTTAGTTGGAAGGAATTGCTGAGCTGAACCAAGAACTCGAAGTTCGCAAAGGTGAAAGCTAAACTTAAGCATTTGATAAAATCTTTGCATTGCTTCTTGGTACTGGCCTATTTTCTTTTGTGTGATGACCAGCTAGAGTCGAGGACGACTCCTTCTCAAGCGAGGGAGGATGATGAGGACATGAAAACCATTGAGCCCTTAGAGTCGAGGACGACTCCTTTTCAAGAGGGGGAGGATGATGAGGACATGACAACCGTTTATACGTCCTTGGTCATCAAAGGAGAAATCATAATATTTTGTCTCAAACAAAAACATTGCCAGGTGAACGCTAACTTAAGTTTATACTATAATCTTGAACACGTGGCTGCACTTTCACCTACTTTGTTGTTGGTTGAACTTAGGTGCAATATCAAAGAAGGACAAACACATTTCAGTCCGTGCAAAACAATGTTTTATGGCGAAGAAACAAAGTTAGGAGTTCATGACGAAATGAGTTTTCTGCTAAAGAAACATTGTTCCGATTCTGACGAAACAATGTTTTGCATGAGTTTGGATATCCCAACTTGTGAAAGGTTCCCAGAAATCGAGTTTACTGCTGAAGGAAACATTGTTCGACTCCGGTGAACAATGTTTGGTCGGGAACTGCCAACCACCTCCAACAAGAGTCTTCCAGAAGCTACCTCATTAAGTCTCTAAGCCATTTAGTCAAACCAAAGTTGGTACTCTTTCACACCTAAGATGGTTCCAGAAGCTAGTTTGTTTTCACACCTATCCAGGGGGGTTGTCCCGATTATTAATAGGCTAGCTCTTCTCTTCGTTGGGGACTTTTGCCATTTCTGTCAAAGACCAAAGACATAGACTCCTCATTAGATTGGAGAGCTCTTGTTATCATTATTCTCATGATTCCTTGAGAAATTGCTCCTAATTCGTGCTCCACGACTAGATCGTGTTGGGTGGATTAGAGTTCATGGTTTCCCTTGCAGATTGCACCTATCCCGTGCTCCACGACTTGAGCGTGGTTGTGTGGGGTAGTATTGTAGGTTGTGGATCGGCGAATGTTCTGATTGCAAGCTTCGGTGAGCCTCGTCCTCGTCAGGTCATATTCTCTTATTTTCCATTTTCCGGCTGCTTGCAGCTAGTTATCCCCATCCATTTATTGATCCTACGCCGTGAAGATCGGACCTCCCCTTGAACACCCTCTTCTCCGAAGACAGGGTCGCATCAAGTACTTACTTTCGGGTGTGTAAATCGCAGCTCGCTCGGCAGTCCCGGAGAAATTACGGTGAACTATTTCCAAACCTTGCTAGACAAAGAAAATAATTACTTGATATCAGACAAAATAACAAAGTTGCTGATATGGTGCGATAATGATTGATTGAACTTACTTCTGGAGCATTTGAGTCATGTCCGCATAGTCCTAGGGATCTTTTCGTCTCGAGTCTAAGACGGTTACTACTCCCCGCTCAAGCTTAATCTCTAGGAGAATAAAGTGGTGTCGATGGGAAACGACACCTATGGGGTCACTGGGATCCCTTCTACGGTTGGCAAGCGCGGGGTTGTGCAAAGAGCGGGTCTGGCGGTCAGCACACAAATTGTTTACCCAGGTTCGGGCCACGGAGATGCGTGAAACCCTAGTCCCACTTTTGTGTATATTTGAGTGTTCTTGTGTTTTTGAACTAGCTGCGATGTCTCTCTAGTTCAAAAGATCTGAATTCCTCTCCAGTACGCATCAGGCCTCCTTTTATAGACAAAAAGGGGTCGCCACAGTGGCACACAGGAGGTGGAAAGGTGTACAGTGGCCGAGTCTATCCTCTGGCATCACCGGACAAACACATTTAATGCGCTGCCGACGTGCCCCTCTTGCTTTATTGGGGATGCCAAAGAAGCTCGTCCTAGTTGTCGTCGCCTCGCCAGGCTCTGACGCGCGTGCAAGCTGACGAGGCGTTGTAGTGCCACGTTGGCTGGCTGCTGGGCTGGCGCGACGGTGGAGCCTTCACGAAGATCTGCATGCCACCACGCAGGTGCTTGCTGAGTTGGTGTGGAGGCCGCATGCTGCCACGCAGATGCCTGCCCAGTTGGTCGAGCTGGCAGCTGCATGGGAGTGGCGGTGGAGTCTTGGCAGGCACGGGCATGGCTGCGGCCCCGCAGACGTCCTCGGCAAGGGTCTTGCCGAGGGCCCGGCAAGGGTCTCGCCGCGGCATCGTGGTCGTCCCCGGCAAGGATCTTGCCGGGGGTCTCGTGGGTTTCCTTGGCAAGGATCTCGCCAAGGATCATCGTCTTCTCGTTCTCATCTGATCTTGTGTATTTATGATCTCTACAAAGATCTGCATGCCACCGCGGAGGTGCCTCCCGAGCCTTGGTTCCAATGTGGTTGATGGCGTCGGAAACCCTTGGGCTCAAGGGTGGCGCGCCCTGCTAGTGTCAGGCAAGTTGCCCCGGCAAGGATCTTGCCGGGGCCGCGGAAACCACCTCGGCAAGACTCTTGCTGGGAGAGTCCACCTCGCCCTCTTGCTCTCTTTGCGCTCCTGGTCTTGGCATTGTTTTGGTCGTCTTATGCTCTAGCATCCCTCCTCTGCTTAGTGCGGCTGTGGGCGCGGCTGTGACTGCCCGTGCACAAGTAAAGGGGTGCAAAAGGAGATCCCCTACTTTTGTACACCGACAGGAGCCCCCGGGCCTGGGCCACACATAAGCGCGACCTGTTGTTGGGCTAGGCCTAGAACGGTGCGCGGGCAGGCAGGGTGGATTTTTACCGCAGTAACTTTCCGTCCGCTGCGCTTCCCCACGACCCCCGTTGAACGCGTGACCGGGGGGGGGGGGTCATGCGTGATGTGGGGATCATGCGTGGGGTGGTTTCCGCACGCATGCGTCACATCGTGGTAAAGAGGCGGCTCGCGCCTTCCCCATAAAA
This sequence comes from Triticum urartu, assembly GCF_003073215.2. Classification (NCBI taxonomy): domain Eukaryota; kingdom Viridiplantae; phylum Streptophyta; class Magnoliopsida; order Poales; family Poaceae; genus Triticum; species Triticum urartu. Next base: position 571,318,810 of record NC_053024.1, on the reverse strand, counting down.
AGAGGAAAACGAGAGGCGCGACTCATTTACTGAGTGGACTCGGGTCGTGGTCTTCAAGGCGTCCACGCCCCATGATCACGGGGTGGAGGGCGGTCGCCTCACCCGTCACCTTGATTTCTGCTCACTCGCCACATGTCCCCCGTGCTCTGAAGATGGTAGGCGGCGAGTGCGGGCTTTGAATGGCGGTGCGGGGAAATGGGCCGCTGATGATTGGAGCAGAGGGCGGCCTCGATTCTCTGTGCCCCCAGATGGTCGGATTGGCTGAGTGGGGCTGCCGAGCCCCGACCCCTCTCCTTTATAAGAATGGGGAGGGGGATGGCACCCCACAATCTTTCATCATCTCTTTCCTTCCACCTCGGCTCCGCTCTTTCATCTGCCATGGCGAGAGGAGGTGCCGACCCTTCGACGGTGGCGGCGAGGGTCTCTGCTCGACAGCGCGTCCCTCCTTCCCAAGATCCCGCGGCGGTGGAGCCGGCCATGAGAGGAAGGGGGAGGGGGTGAGGCCGGTGTGGCGCTCGGGGAAGAGAGGGACGGGGCGGCGCACTGGCCTTGCCTCCGCCAGCGATGCCTCCCCCGATGGAGGGCCAGTAGGGGACCAGCCTCGTGAGTTCTTCATCAGGCTGCGTCGGCCACCGCGCGGTCGCCTTCATATTCCAGCGCCATTCGCTCGGGAGATGGAGCTCGATTCACCCTAGACCCTGAGGTTGCATATGAGGGGCTGCAGGAACGGCGACACGCGGGTCGATGTCGACTTTCCCGCCCCTCACGTCATGTATCTTCTCCACGGATGGAAGACTTTTGCTCGTATCCACAGCCTGACGGCGGGGCTCGTTCTCTATTTCAAATTGACGGAGAACGGCCTGCTCTCCGTTAAGGTCTTCGGAGACTGTGGAACTCGCCTGAAGTGCTTCGTGGAGAGCTCCTACGACGATAAAGACTCCTCCTCAAGCGGGAGTGACGAGGAGGATAGCGACAATGACATCGACGACGAGGACATCGAGCGAGGGCGCGTCGACCTCGTCTCTGACTGACCGCGTCGCCCCTCCCTCCACCGTGCGCTCTGCCGAGGGCCTTCCTCGTCAAGCTCTCCATCAGCGCGTTCCCTGTCTCCTCCTTTTTGCCTTCACCTGCCACACCTGGGAGGAAAAGGGCAAGAACAGGGATCATGGTGCACTTAACTTTTCTAGTTTGTAAGCCTGCAGGTACTCGTTAGATTCCAAAATTTGTAATCTCCTTGCTCGTGTACCCATTCCGTATGAATTGTACTTGTCTGCAACGTATGAATGAAAATAAGGGTGTTTGCTGGGTTTTGCTTGCGCGTGGGCGAGGGCCACACCGAGGAACGCGTCCTCGTTATCTTAAGATAAACATTGTATCCCGGCAATAGGACTTGCCGTCCTCCTGCTCTATGGCTCGGCTACACTCACGCCCTTGGCAGAGGTAGGGGCTGAGTAGGATTAGGCCCTTCGCTCGCCCTCTTTTCCATCGCACTACAACCAAGTTCCAGCCGAAAGTAAGTTTTTCAGACACGGGACAGAGGCAGCAAGATGGTACGAGAGCGAGTGAAGCCTTATATGTTCAAGGTTCATACGGGGGCACAGAGTGGGGGAGAAAGACTTATCTAATGTCGCAGCCCCCAGCAACCTTGGCTTGCCGTGATTGGATCCTTAGACCTGCAGCCCCCGGCAACCTTGGCTCGTCGGGGTCGGATCCTTAGACCTGCAGCCCCCGGCAACCTTGGCTCGTCGGGGTCGGATCCTTAGACCTGCAGCCCCCGGCAACCTTGGCTTGTCGGGGTCGGGGCGTCGGCCTGTTCTCTTTCTTCCAAATAGCTCAACAGAAATGTCCATGTACCCTGTGAACCAAAGAGGACGGAAAGGAACAGAGAGATGCACACTCGACCTCTATGCTAGGGGTTAGCCGCCGCTAAGCACTATCAACCCTAACCGAGGGAGAGACTCAACCTAGCATGCATGCTAAAACTTAGGGCACCAGCGCTTCATTTATTTATGCTGAGGGTCTGCGCCTGGCTTTGTACAGAGGGTTACATGCCTTGCCGGCAAGGCTCGTACAAAAGGTGGCTTGCCGGGGGGGGCAACCACGCCTTATGGGTAAAACTTGCGAAGATGCTCGATGTTCCAGGAGTTGCTCACTAGAATAGCATCTTCGGTCTCCAGGCGGACTGCGCCGGATCTGGTGACTTGTATTACCCGATAAGGGCCTTCCCACTTTGGCGTCAACTTGTTGGAATTCTTGGCCGGCTGAACACGCCGAAGAACAAGGTCGCCTTCCTCAAAGCTTCGGGCATGGACCTTGCGGCTATGGTAGCGGCGCAAGGCTTGCTGGTAGCGCGCTGCTCTCACAGCCGCCCGAAGACGATCTTCCTCAAGGAGCATTGCGTCATCTTGCCACAACTGCTCTTTCTCAAACTTGTCATAAGCGAGCACTCGAGGTGACCCGTATGTGAGTTTCATGGGGAGAACTGCTTCTGCCCCGTATACCAGGGCAAAGGGTGTATGGCCGGTGGCTCGATTTGGTGTCGTTCTGATAGACCAAAGAACTGCCGACAACTCATCAATCCAGCGACTTCCTCTCTTGTGTAGCCTGTCAAAAGTATTTGTCCTTAGGCCTCGCAGTACTTCATCATTTTCCCTCTCTGCGTGGCCGTTGCTCCGTGGGTGCGCCACAGAAGCAAAACAGGCCTTGCTGCCGAGGTCTTGGATATATTGCATGAAGGTGTGTCTTGTAAACTACATGCTGTTGTCGGTGATGACTCTGTTTGGCACACCAAAGCGACAGACTAGCTCCTTGAAGAAGTTGACGGCTGATTGTGCTGTCACCTTCCTTACCGCTTCCACCTCCGGCCACTTTGTGAACTTGTCGATTGCAACGTACAAGTACTCAAAGCCCCCGACAGCATGGGGGAAGGGGCCCAGTATGTCGAGCCCCCAGACCAAAAATGGCCAGGAAAGAGGAATTGTTTGAAGGGCTTGAGCTGGTTGATGAAGCTTCTTCGAATGGAACTGACACACTTCACACTTGGTTACTAGTGCCATTGCATCCTGGAGGGCAGTGGGCCACTACTAGGGAAAAGACTAGCAGCAGCGCGGGTTCTAGGTATATTAGTAGCGCGGGGACCAGCGCTACTAATAAGGCTCTACAGCTAACCCGTAGCAGCAGCGCATGCACGCCCGCGCTACTGCTATACAAGTGTAGCAGCAGCGTGCTGCGTGGAAGCTCGCTACTGCTAATAGATCTAGCGCGCTTTGGTTGGACGCGCTACTGCTACTGTCACGTTGCTGCTAACTTTTCTCTACCCGCTACTGCTAATTTTAGTAGTTTTTGATTTTTTTTTCTGCATATTTTTTTTGTATTTGAACAGGATTTATACAAGAATCTTTAGCATATAGAAATGTCATCATGATACACATACATATGGCTGCGAGACCAGAAATGTAATCATAGCATATACATACAAATAGTCTCATCATAATCATCTCAAAAATAGCGATACATGCAAGTCTCAAATATTTGCAACGACAACGTCATCCATCCTAACAATGGTATACGCGAGAAGAGCTATCACTATGAGTGAGAGCGAAACTATGCAGTACGTGAGGCGGCGGTTACGAGTCCTGTCTCGTGCCAGCGTGAACCTCAAGTAACTAGCTTCAGCTTCTTGTCTGGTTTTGAAGCCTTTATGGCTGGCGCCCGAGACCCCATGCACTTGTGCCTAACACTCATGCCACTCGTTGTACACCCCCGAAACCTTCCCTTTGTACACGACATAGTACTGCCATCTCACCATCAAGAAACTAGGTACCTATTAGAGATGCATTTCATCAAGAGGATGTACAATCATATGCAACAAAATATACTAGAGCAACACGAAAAAGAAAGGGTTAGCAACTAGATGCAACATACAGTACGTAAACTAATTAACTAGAGGTAGGCAGTTCATCGTACCCAAACTAACAAAGTAGCCTTACACAAGTTCGACAAGGACCATGGACTTCACAAAGTTTCGTCACTACATAAAGTATACAAGTTCAACCGACACATATCATCATCATCGGCATCGTAAATCACTAGAAGTTCCATCCTTCCATATCATCGAGGATGGACCCTAGCTTCTTGAACGACGTGAGGTCCTGACGTTGCGTGCCATGCGAGTTCCGATGTCAGCTCGCGATATAGGGCCGTGGTGGAACATCCCCTTCTCACTGACGACTTCTTTCATGATGATCGTTGCAATGTCCCTTTGGATGCGAAACAAGTCATCTCTAAGTTCATAATGTGCTTCTCCATGAGATTCTACCCACTTGCGGATATGATCATCGTTTCTGGTTGTCATACGAAGCTTTTGGTGATCTGTGTTGAACTCAATCATGAGATGGAGGATGTAGAATCCATCTTTCTTGCTTGGTTTTGGGACATGGATGCAACAGAAGTTGGTTTTATGCGCGAAACCCATCTTCCTGTTCCTTCGTTTCCTGATCTGCATGTGGCCACCTCTAATGTTGAAGCCTTGGAGAGCATCATCTAGAATATTCATTATGTGGGTGCAGTCCTTCTTCTTGTAGTCTCTGGAAGGGTCGAAATACATGGCGTGGGAGACTCGCGGGTAAAGAACGATAAGGACGGCGCGCCTGTTTTTGCGGGGAAAAGATACCTCACATTATTCTCCATATGTGCGAGAAGGAATGATTGAAATGTACGAAAGGGTTGTCCGGAACTGACTTACTTTGGATGATAAGGCAGGAGGACAATTTCCTGGTACTTATTCTGTACCATGAAGTTTTGGAGGTAGTACCTAGCAATTTCACGCTCAAAGTTGCCGAGACTGAAAAAAGGCTCGTGCATGTAGTACGGATCCGCCACACAGATTGGCCAGACTTCTTGTCCCTTCATGATGGAGCTCATATGTAGCGCACAAAGACGGATGATTGTAAAATCAAGCCGCCTTGTCAGAAACATGTCAAAGATATGGTCAAACCGTAGGAACAACACCTCCATGGGCCGTGTGTCGACGTAGCACCTCCCCTCAGGCACACGAGCCGCGTATGTGGGATATCCTGGATCCTTCGAGGCTAGTAGGCTTTTCTCAGTCGATAGCACATGGTCGTGCAGTCTCTTGAGATCCCTTGATAGTGCCTCCAGCGGTTTCGGCGGTAGCATCGGCTCGCCCGTGAGATGGAACATGGCTGTCGGGTGGTAGGTGTGACATATGCCAACGGATGGCTTATCATTGTGGGAGCCAGTAAGATGTCGCCGGTGCCTGGAAACGGGATGAGGCAAAAACATGCACGCCGGCGAATCTTACCCAGCTTCGGGGCTCTCCATGGAGATAACACCCCTACTGCTTCTCTGCGGGGTCTCCGCATGATCACTAGATGAACAAGTAGCTACACGATGCTCCTTGAGCTGTTTGGCGAGAGGAGGAAGAAGGGCACGGCTCGCTCTTTTCTCCTCCCTATGTGGTGTCTAAAACTAGCAGGGATCGACCCTTTGCATGGGTGTCCCGGGGGGTTTATATAGGCCTACCCCCCGGGGGTACAATGGTAATCCGGCTGGGCGCGGGGCCCAACCGTCTGTGTCTACACTCGCCGGCTTCTGCGCCGGCTGCTGGGGCCCGCCGGCTGCCGGCTCCTTGGTCGACAGGCAGGCCTCACTGTCCAGAGCCTTGTCGGTGGCTGGTTACTGTTGCCTCGACCTCGTGACGAGGGCTTCGCTGGGGTGAGCGTGGCTACTGCGCCGCCGCCCGGCGGGCGATCGCTGTAGCCTCACCGCGTCTTATCTCCTTAATGGGGCGTCTCCTTCGAGGGAGGTGGCAAGCCGGCTGTGGGGAGCCGGCTCTGTCTTGGGTCGACTGGGGGAGGCCTGGCTGCCTTCGGGTGTCTCTCTGCCCGAAGGGACCCACCGCCCGTGGGCCATGCTGGCAGCCCGTTGTGGATGGCATCAGGGTCAACATGGCAACAGTGCCGCGCCGGACGGGTCATAGCCACCCGTACGGCGCACTGTGCCAGGCGTGCACCGGGATTCGGGGGTGGCAGGCTTTACTGTAGCCACGCCCCGTCACATCGCCGTTACGTGGATGCAGACTTCGAGGGTACGATCTCGACCGCTTTGTGGGAGCCGGCTTCTTGGAGTCGGCCTTCTCGCGGCCGGCTTCTTGGAGCCGGCCCTCCCACGGCTTTCTCCATGAGGGCTAAAATCGGGCCGCCCTCCGATAGTCGGCCTGGGAGACAGCCGGCAAGGGGAAGGCGGCCCCACGTCTTGGATTCTTGAGGGCCGGATCGGCTCGTAATTGTTCAGAAGAGCCAGGGGGTGCCGGCTAGGCTACCCGTGGTCATTTACTCCGACAGTAGTCCCCGAAGCTGATCGAGCTTCGAGGCTGACAAAGGGACGAGAAGCTTGGTCAGCTTCCTATCCTGAGGGGCCGGCTTTGCTTGTGCGCGCCGTCTTCGGAAAGCCCCGTTTCTCGTAGGCGGGAACGCGGGTCGGCCTGCGAGCTGACCGCGCGCCGTCCCGCGGGCCACGTGGCAAGGAAATCCTGCCAACGCACGCGCGCGACGGGACGTCGCCGCAGGCCCGGGCCCGCCACTCCCAGGCCTCGGCCCGAGCGCGGATCTTCTGCGGCCCACACGGACCGCTCGCCTTCCCGCGGCGGTTTTATTACGCCATCAGGGCGCAATAATTGCTGGACGTGGGGGAGTGGCCGCAGTTGATCCCACGTTCCCCCACGCCGCGCCTCCTCGGCTCCGCCGCGCGGGTCTATAAGTAGGGGGAGGAGGGGGAGCGGCAGAGGCTCGCACGTTCTCCCTCGCTCCGCCCCTTCTCGCCTTCCTTCTTCTTCTTCCCTTCGCCGCCGCAGCAACTTATTGCCGCGCCGTTCCGCCGTCGGACCTCTCGGTTCCTTTGGTCCCGCCGTAGAGGGGTCGTGCGCGTCTCCTCCGTCGCTTCGTCTTGCTCCCTGCCGCATCGCTCCCATGGCGCTATCGAGCTCATGGGATGGCTCCAATGTCCACGAGGACCACGTCGAGTTCCTCCGCCGGACGCGGCGCCTGCCGGGCGAGAACTTCGTGCGGGTTCGTCAGGCGCCGGCAAGGGAGATTTCACCGGCACCGGAGGAGGGCGAGCGGGTGATCTTCCGCTCGCACTGCCTGCGCGGCTTCGGCCTCCCGGCGAGCGGATTCCTTTGAGCTTTCCTTGAATTCTACCACCTCCAGCCGCATCACCTCACGCCCAACGCGGTGATGCTACTGTCGGCTTTCGTCACCCTGTGCGAGGGCTTTCTTGGGGTTCTCCCCACTCTCGAGCTCTGGGGGGAATTCTTCCAGAGCAAGCTCGGCACCGTCATCGCGGGCGTGCCCGCCCCCTGCGGAGTCTTCATTGCCATGAGGCGGACGGGCGAGAACAATCCGTTCCTGCCCATCCTGCTGATCCAGTCGGTGAAGCTCTGGCAGAAATCCTACTTTTAGGTGAAGAACGTCGCTCAGCAAGGCGACTACGTAAACTTGCCGGCTTACGTAGCCGGCCCGCCGGCTGGGAGGCAACCTTCGTGGAGCTACTGGGCCAGGTCGTTGTCTCAGGCCGGGAACGCAGCCGTCTCCCGGCTCCGGGTGATGATCCAGTCGGAGGGCCTGACCGGAGCCGACTTGGTGGCCACCTTCGTGGAGCGCCAAGTACTTCCGCTCCAAGGCCGACCTCACATGATTTGCCAGATGAGCGGCCGCTTCGACCCGTGCCGGCTGAGCACCAGGGAGATGCCTCATGCAGAGGTGTCTTACATGGTGAACTACATCTCCAACTGCAAGCTCGCCAAGGATTGGCGATACGGCAAGGGGCCGTATTCTCGTGCCAACCCTCCGCCTGCCGTAAGTTTTTCTTCTTTTCTTCCTTTTTGTATCCGGCCTCATGATAGCCGACCTCTGATCAGTTGGTTTACCCTTAGCAGAACCCTCTTCTTCCACCGACGGCCGGGCCGCAGGGGTAGAGCGCCAGCTCCTCCCCGACCGCACGGTGGACGACGCCGACGATCCGGACCTGGGAGCGGACGCCATGGAAGACGCCATCATGGGGGAAGGCGACGAGGAAGGAGGCGCGGGGCCCGGAGCCGGCTTCTAGGACTGGCCGGACGACGACGAGGTTGAAGCCGCCCCGCACCGCCAGCCGGCGCGTGATCATGAAGGCGCGGGCCCGTCTGCCGCGTCGGCTGCCCGTGGCGGCGCGCAGAAGCGCTGAGCCACGTCGACCTTCTTCGGCAGCCGGCCGAAGAAATCCAAGGCTTCCACGGCGGCGACCAAGCGGGATGAGGCGGCCGCAAAGGCGGCCCGCTTTCGCAAGGCAGTGAAGCAGCCGCAGGCGATCTCGGCGTAAGTCGTCAAACGTCTTGTACATATATATTTTTTGTGTTGTCCTCTTCGATTGAAGCGCTTCTAAACCTTTCTTTGCTCGTCGGGCAGGGCACCGCTTTCCCTTGAGCGAGGTCCTGGCGGCTCCGTAGTCGGGCCGACTAGAGGGTCCTCAGGCTCCCGTCGCGTGGATCCCCGCGCCGACCTTAGGGAAGCCACGGAGCGGAACGCACGAGAGGCGTGAGAGGAGTGAGAGGCGGCGGAGCGAAGGACCGCCCAGGCGGCGAAGGAGCAGGCCGACGCGGCGGCCAAGGCCCGGGCGGAGGCGGCAGCTGCGGAGACGGAGGCGGAGGCCTCGCACAACCAGCCTCCGCTGCTCGTCATTCCCCTCCGCGCCGTGGCCCCCGACATCTCCGTGCCCCCGTCGGAGGAGGTCGACCAAGACCCGCTGGTGATGGAGAGGAGGGAGGATCACGTGATCTTCGTGGAGGGGGCACCGCAGACGGCGCCGACTGGAGCGGGCCAAAGCGGCCAATCAGCCGCGGCGCCAGAGCAGCCGGTCGGGGGCGAGCCGGAGGCAGGGGCCGGCCTCGAGGTGCAGTCGGCATTGCGCCAGCGCGCAGGGGGAGGCACCTCCGCGCCGGAGCCGCACCGAGCTGCGGGCGCCAGCTAGACAGCGGAGGCCCTGGAGGTGGCCAGCGTCAGCACGTCCGAGTGGACTCCAAGCGGGGGGACGGGCGAGCTAAATGCGGCGGCCCAGGAGGTCCGGAACCGGCTTCAAGCCCAAGCCGCCTTGCTACAGCGATACACCCAAGAATTCCTCGCGACGCGGGCTGCCATCCGGGTGAGTCTTTTGGCCTTGGTTGTTTTGCTCTTTTGATTTCTTCCGTGGGGGCGCGTGAGCGCACCCACTGGGTGTAGTCCCCGAGTTCTGAGTCGGCTGCTGCGCAGGCGGCTTGGAACTTACTAGGTCCTGACAACTATCTTATTCTCGCCTCCTGTATGATCTTCCAGGAATATCATAACCTCCACGCTGCCGCCTTCAACTCCCAGGTTCAGGAGCTGGGTCGGAGAACCGAGGACCTGACCAGCAGCCGGAGTGCGTGTTTTGTTTCGTTCATCTCCTGTGGGGGCGCGTCAGCACACCCACTGGGTGTAGTCCCCGAGATTCGGGCCGACTACTGAGCAGTCGGGTCGGATCTTCCTTGACGACTTCTTCCTTATTGATTTTCCTTTGTCTTCATGCTTGCAGCAGCCAATGCCGACTTGAGGGGGCAGCTCAGCGGGGCCCAGGCCGCCCTTCGCGCCAAGGAAGCCGAGTACAATGCCTTGGTCCTGGAGCGTGACCGCCTGGCCAAGAAGTTGGCCGACCAGGAGGAGAGCCACAAGGCGGCCCTGAAGAAGGCGCAAGACAGGGAGGACGCCCTGAAGGCTGAGTTTGAGATCGAAGCGGCGGGCTGGGCTGAGGCAAAACAAGCGCTGAGCGAGGGCTTCGGTCGTATCGAGGATCTGATCGACGTTAAGCCGCCTTCCTCACTCTTTGCTTGCCCCTTGCCCCCTGATTTGTGTTCTGACTTGAGCTACTTTTTGTTCTCTGTGCAAACTACTTTCCTGGCTACTCCGTCTTCGCCACCCAAACCATCGAGGCCCACCGCGAGGTGCGCCGGCAGGCGGGAGCTGAAATCGCGCCGGACGCGAGCCCGACGCTTGAGGAGAAACTCTTGGCGGTCCAAGCCCGGCTGCAGCCGGCTCATCGTATGCTCCGCCGCCTCCAGCGCGCCGGGGCGCAGGTGTTGGCCGCCCTCTGGCCAGGCGAGACGATTCCCCGCACCCCGAGTCGGACTGCCGACTAGCTGGAGGTTGCGGTTGGCCGCTTCGAGGCCTGGAAGGCATCGGCAGCCCGGCTTGGAGCTGGGCGGGCTCTGGAGTTCGTCCGAGCCTGGTATCCGGGGCTGAACCTGGACCAGCTGCGCACCTGGCGGCTGGAGGCCGGCGAGGAGATGGAGGAGGTGCGGCCGGCTATCGCTCAGCGTGCCTCGACGATCGCCTAGTGTACCGACATCAGCGTCTTCGCTCCTGAAATAAATGACGACGGTGTTGCCCAGCCGGCGGAGTGGTTCAGGCTGGACCCGGCAGTGGGTGAGGACTCGGTAGAGGAGATCGCCTCCAGTGATGAAGGCGAAGACAACGAAGGAGAGGAAGGCGAAGACGTTGAGCCGACCGGTGAAGCGGCCAGCCAGCCTCAGCCTGACCGTGCCTCCAGCAACGAGGAGTGTGCTAGCGCGCCCTCTGCGGGAGGCGGTGATCATGCCGAGGTTCGCCAGCCGGCCACTCCTCCAGCCGGCACTGCCGTCTCCACCGACCTGCCCGACTCGCCAGTCGCTCCCTTGGCTTAATCTGCCGTCCTTGCTTTTCCTGCTTGTTACCTTTTGAACAATTTTATTAAACTTGCACAGTTCCACCCACTGGGGGTGTATTCGAACTATGTTGAATGCTGGCCTTTTGAAGGTCTTTTATGTAAATATGATTGTGTGCGTGTTTGGTTTCCATTCGTGTATGCTTTTTATCCTTAGGCTGTTTCCTTTGCCGCCTTCCCCTTTTGGGAAGGCAAGTACTCGAGCTTTCTTAGATTGAAGCGAGGTAAATGGAAGCCGGCCGGCCGGCTACTCTGGTAGTCGGTCGGTGGTGGGAGAAAAACCGGCTTTTGTTATATTAGTCCGTTAGTCCCTAGCCGTTTTTCGTGTGGGCGTCCTTTCCTGCCTTTAACTCTTGCCAGCCGGACAGCCGGTTCTTCAAACTGCGACTTTTGGCGAGAGAAGGCTTGGGTGCCAGCACACTACTTGTCTGACCGCGGGTAGGACTTCTAATATAACTCCAGGCGGCCAGTCCCCGGGCCGACTAGTCGAACCCGGTGCCGGACGAAAAAAGGAATGTAATGACAAGGTCATAAGCATGATATTCTTCATTCATAGATAAAAGATGGCAGTCCCCGAGCTCTCCTCGGGGGGCCTATTGTCTCGTACTTAGTACAAAAGTTGGCATGATACATACTGTATTTCAACTGTAAAATCTTCGGAGGAGGTTGGTGTTCCATGGTCGTTCCGACTCCTTGCCGGAGTCGTCTCTTTTTCGTGCCTTCGGCTTCTGTGCGTCGATCAGGTAGTAGGAGTCGTTGCCTAAAGCTCTGCTGATGAGGAAGGGGCCCTCCCAAGGGGCCGAGAGCTTGTGCTGGCCGGCTGTTCGCTGGATCAGCCGGAGCACAAGATCGCCCTCTTGGAAGGATCTTGGCCTGACCTTCCGGCTGTGGTAGCGGCGCAAGCCCTGCTGATAGATGGTGGACCGGCTGAGGGCTAACGGCCGGCCTTCTTCCAGCAGGTCGACGCCGTCTTCTCGTGCTTCCTTGGCCTCCGCCTCCATGTACATGGTTACCCGAGGCGAGTCAAACTCGATGTCAGTTGGGATGACCGCCTCGGCACCATACACGAGGAAGAAAGGAGTGAAGCCGGTTGATTTGTTTGGGGTAGTGCGCAGACTCCAAAGGACGGCCGGCAGTTCATCAAGCCAACAGCCGGCCGAACGCTCCAGTGGTACGACCAGTCGGGGCCTGATGCCGGCAAGGATGAGGCCGTTGGCTCGCTCGACCTGGCCGTTTGACTGCGGGTGGGCAACGGACGCTAAGTCCAACCGGATGCCCTGCGTCACGCAGAAACGTGCCAAGGCTCCCTTGGCGAAATTCATGCCATTGTCGGTGATGATGCTGTGTGGCACGCCGTACCGAGTGGTTATATCTACGATAAATGTCACGGCAGTCGGCCCATTCAGCTTCTTGATCGGCTTTGCCTCAATCCATTTGGTGAATTTGTCCATAGCGACAAGCAGATGTGTCATGCAGCAGCGCGCCGTCTTGAATGGGCCCACCATGTCCAGTCCCCAAACGGCGAAGGGCCAAGTGAGGGGAATGGTCTTGAGTGCCGAAGTCGGCATGTGTTGCTTAGAGCTGAAGAGTTGGCACCCTTTGCAATGTTTAACTAACTTCTTGGCGTCATCCAAAGCAGTCGGCCAAAAGAAACCATGGCGGAAAGCTTTGGCGACGAGTGATCTTGAGGCCGCATGGTGGCCGCATTCTCCTTGGTGGATGTCTCTGAGGATTGCAATGCCCTTCTCTTGCTCGACGCATCGCTGGAGGACTCCAGTGACACTGCGCTTGACGAGCTCTCTGTTGACGATTGTGTATGCTCCGGCTCGGCGCTGGATTTGTCTTGCCTCTGTTTCGTCAGCCGGCAGATCTTGGTTTATTAGGAAGTTGAGGATGGATTGAGCCCATGATGGAGCTGCGACTTTTTCTATTGCCAACACGGCTACTGCGACCAGGGCGGGCGGGCTGGGTGGTGAAATGCTGGAGTCGGCCGCCGCCTGTTGTGTTGGTGCAGTCTCCGGGCCAACTACCGCAGTCCCCGAGCCGGGTGTGGCAGTCCCCGGGTCGGGCGTAACTACGGAAGTCCCCGAGCCGCCTACTGATGTCCCCGGGCCGACTATCGAAGTCCCCGGGTCACCCGCTTGGTTCTTCGAGCCGGACCCGGCTGCATCGGGGTCAGGCGGCACGAAGATGGAATCGGACTCTGGAGACGGCTTGATAGACGGCTTGAGGAGGCGTTGTAGAGAGACACCGGTTGCTATTGCTTGCCGAGTGGAGCCTATTCGAGCCAGGGCATCAGCTGGCTCGTTGTCGGCTTGCGGTACATGGAGGAACTCGCATCCTTCAAAATACCCACTGTTCTGCTGAACGAGGAAGCGGTAGCTTGCCATATTTGCGTCCTTGGCATCCTTGTCGCCGGATGATTGCTGGACCACCAAGTCCGAGTCGCCATAACATAGTTTCCGATGAATGCCGAGCTCTTTGGCAAGCCGGAGCCCGTGTATGAGCGCCTCATACTCGGCCACATTGTTGGAGGCGGCAAAGTGAATTTGCAGCGTGTATCTGAGCTTGTCGCCTTTGGGAGAGGTGAGGATGACGCCGGCTCCCAAGCCGGTGCGCATCTTGGACCCATCGAAGTGCATGCGCCAATGAGTGGAGTCAGGAGCTGGCGGTAGGTACTGGGTCTCGGCCCAGTCGACGAGGAAGTCGGCCAATGCTTGGGACTTGATGGCGGTGCGAGGCTGGTAGAAGATCGTGTAGGGGGGCAGCTCGATGGCCCATTTCGCCACCCGGCCGGATGCATCCCGGATGCCTATGATCTCGGCCAGCGGGGCGGTGCATACAACCGTGATGGGATGCTCTTGGAAGTAGGGCTTCAGCTTCTTGGCGGCGAAGTACATGCCGTAGCACATCTTCCGGTAGTGCGGGTAGTTTTTCTTCGAGGTAGACAGCACCTCTCTCAAATAGTACACCGGCCTCTGGACCGGCTGGGCTCGGCCCTCTTCTGGGCGTTGGACTACGATGACGGTGCTGACCACCCGGCTGGTTGCAGCAATGTAGGGGAGCATGGGCTCTTTCTCAGTCGGTGCCGCCAGGACAGGCGGCATGGCCAGCATCTTCTTCAGCTCGTGAAAAGCTTGGTCGGCTTGGTCATTCCACTCGAAGTGAGTGGTCTTCTTCATGAGGCGGTAGAGGGAGAGAGCTTTCTCTCCGAGCCGGCTGATTTAGCGGTTCAGGGAGGCCAAGCATCCGGTGAATTTCTGGACGTCTCGAAGTTTGGTGGGAATCACCATTCTCTCAATGGCCTTGATCTTTACTGGGTTGCATTCGATGTCGCGTTCGGAGACCAGGAAGCCTAGGAGCTGGCCGGCTGGCACTCCGAACACGCATTTCTCGGGGTTGAGCTTGATTTGGAACCGGCACAGGTTCTCAAATGTTTACTTGAGGTCTTCTAGCAAGGTGCCGCGCTTCTCCGTCTTCACCACAATGTCGTCTACGTAGACGTGGGCATTGCTGCCGAGCTGCTTGAGGAGGCAATTCTGCATGCAACGCTGAAAAGTGGCACCGGCATTTCTTAAGCTGAATGTCATAGTCAGGTAGCAGAAGGCTCCGAATGGCGTGATGAAGGCAGTCTTCAGGCGGTCTGCCGGATCTAACTTTATCTGGTGGTATCCTGAGTAAGCATCCAAGAAACTCAACAGCTCATATCCGGCTGTGGAGTCTATCACTTGATCAATCCTCGGCAGGGCAAAGGGATCTTTGGGGCAGGCCTTGTTGAGGCTCGTGTAGTCTACGCACATGCCCCACTTGTCGTTCTTCTTTAGCACGAGGACCGGGTTGGCGAGCCACTCTGGAAAGAAAACTTCCATAATGAAGCCGGCTGCCAGAAGCCGGGCTATCTCCTCTCCCACAATCCTTCTTTTCTCCATCGACAGTCGGCGGAGGGGTTGTTTCACTGGTTTTGCGTCTTCTCGGACGTGTAACTTGTGCTCGGCGAATTCCTTCGAAACACCCGGCATGTCCTTGGGGGACCATGCAAAGATGTCCCGATTCTCACGGAGGAAATCGGCGAGCTCGCCTTCCTATTTGCTGTTTAGGTTTGCCCCGATGATGGCAAACCTCTCTGGGTGCTCGGGGTCAAGAGGTATCTTCTTCGTCTCCTTGGCCGGCTGGAAAGATCCTTGGGCATCATACTCCTTGGGATCGGGGGACAAGGCCGACTGTTTGCCGGCCATGGCCATGACTCGGTCCAACATCTTCTTTTCTTCGGCAATCACAAGGGACTCGGCCAGCCGGTTGCTGGCTGCTGCGCACTCGGAAGATTTCTTGTAATTGCCGGCTATGGTGATGATGCCTTTGGTGCTCGGCATCTTCATCTTGAGGTAAGCATAGTGGGGAACAGCCATGAACCTGGCCAAGGCAGGTCGGCCAAGCAATGCATGGTAGGGGCTCTCCAGGTCCACCACTTCAAACCAGATCGCTTCCCGGCGGAAATGCTCCTTGTCCCCAAAGAGTACATCAATCTTGATCTTGCTAATGGGGGCGCAGGACAGGCCGGGTACGATGCCATGGAACACAGTCCGAGTAGGCATGAGTTGCTTCGTCTTGACGTTTAGCTTCTCCAAGGTGTCACGGTACAGGATGTTGATGCTGCTCCCGCCGTCGATCAGCACGCAGGAGAAACGGGCGGCGCGTCTGTCCGTTGCAAGGGTGGCATCCAGAACCAACGCATAAGAGCCGGGAGATGGCATCACCTCTAGGTGGTCGGCCTGGCTCCAGCTAATAGGTTTTTCTGACCAGTGCATGTGCTCGGCAGGGTTGGCACCGACCATGCTGACCTCCTGGTGCTCTCGGTGTCTGCCGCGCCGGTCTTCGGGCTGGCTTGTAAAGACGACATAGGCGGCATGCTCGTCGGGGAACTCATCGTGCACGGCTCCGACTGCAGGCCGAGCGCTCGGCGGCTGCGGAGCCGGAGGCGGCGGACCGGCAGGCGGAGGCGGCGCGAGCCCTTCGCCTTTGGAGATTCGGGTGAGCTAGTGGCACTTACGGGTTGTGTGGTTGGACGGATTCGCGCCGCGGTGGAACTTGCATGGGGCGTCGAGAGTTTGCTCATAGGAGAAGGCCGGCTGCCAAGCCGGCTTGCCGCCCCTCTGCTTCTTGGGTGTGGGCCGCCCTTCGGGCTACTCGTCTTCGACTGTGGCCACCTGCCGACTGGTGGAGGGCAGCACGGGGCCCTTGCTCTTGTGGTCGTTCTGGTGTGGGCGTCGGCCAGAGTCCCCCGCCGGCGTCTTGGGCGCCGGGTTGAGTACTTTCCCGGACGTGTCTACCCGGAGCTCGGTCTTCATTGAGGAGTCGGCGGTGGCGTACTTGTCTGCTATGTCCAGAAGCTCGTCGAGGGTCGTCGGCTCGTCGCAGAGAAGCTTGTGCTTGAGGAGGGTGCCTTCTCGGCACCCGGCAGTGAAGTATTCTATGGCTTGCACCTCGTGCACCCCTTCGCAAGAGTTGCGGAGCTCGGCCCAACGCATGAGGTAGTCGCAAGTGGACTTGGCGAAGCCTTGTACACACAAGGAGAGCTGTCTGGGCTTGGGAGCCCGCTTGTAGGTGCTGGTGAAGTTGCGGACGAAGGCTTCTGTGAAGTCTAGCCAGCTGTTGATGCTGTATGGCTTGAGGCTGTTGAGCCAGGTCCGCGCCGTGCCTTGCAGCATGAGGGGCACGTACTTCACGGCAACGCGCCTGTTGCCGTTTGCTATGCTAACCGCCGTGGAGTAGTCGATCAACCAATCTTCCGGCTTCACGGAGCCGTTGTACTTGGGCGTGTCTCTTGGGAGCGAGAACCCTTTGGGGAAAGGCTCATCGCGGATGCGGGGGCCGAAGCATGGCGGGCTAACATCATCTTCTTCTTCCAGCGCCAGGGATCGCGCTAGGCGGTCGATCCGATGGCGGGTGTCGTTCTCGCCGACTCCTTCGCGGCGACCTAGTCGGCCGCTGAGAGTCGGATGCGCAATAGGCGGTGGAGTGGGATATCTCTCCCCACGGGACCGAGGCGGAGGCGGGTTGCCCCGCCACTCCACGGCCCGGGGGTGGCCTTCCGCGTCTCGCTCGATGGAGATTCGGGTTCGGCTTCGGCTGGCAGCCGGCTCTTTCTCGCGCCGCGTGCGGGTTTTACCCGTAGTCGGCGTCCGGGACGTCGCGCCGTGATCTCAGCGCGGGGGAGGGCTTTCCGCGCGGGCGTCGGCTTCGTGCCGCTGCGCGGCTGCATCGATTAGCTGCTGGATGCGTCGGGTCATGTGGGGGAGTTCTTCGGCCCCCAATCCGTCTAGCTCGTCTACGGCCGCCTGGGCGGCGCGCAGGTTCTCGAGTGGAGTGGCGTAGACTGGGCGGTCGACTCCTAACGTGTCGGTGACGACAGCGCCGCGCTGTCTGACAACGCCGGCCCGACTGGGCCCGCCTGGGGGCGGCGTGCCAAAGGCGGCGCGGTCGGCTTCGCGTCGGTGGGCCTCAGTGAGGCGTCTCATGGAAGCCAACTTTCGGCCCTCCGTGAGGAGGGCGAGGCGGCGATCCTCCAGTGCTTCGGCATCGGCATCGGTGGGGAGGGGGATGGACAAGTCATGGACCGCCGCGTGCGGGGCGGCGTGGGCGCTCTCGTCAGAAGCATCGCCGTGGCTGATGACCATCACCTCGGTGGTGACAGTGTCGCAGCCATCGGTCCGGGGAAGCGGGTCATTGTAAATCGTGACGTTGGTGGGGAAAGGGTCGAGCGAGGCCGTGTCGGAGTCGACAGGCATCGGATCGGTGGAGCCAACCGACTCCAAGTCCACAGCAGGCTCGCCGGAGACGCGAAGCTGGTCGAGGAGGTTGACAAGGTGGTCGGTGCCCGCATCAGAGGCGAGCTCGTCGGAGATGAGGGTCTTGTCAAGGAGATCGGCGAGGCCGCTCGCTGCGCAGATGTTGGTGACGGCTTGCAGCGCGTCGTGGAAAGCTCCATCGGGCGTGCCGGGCTGGCTACGTTCGCTGGGGAGGAAGAGGGTTCCCGTCCAGAACAGGTCTCCGAACGACGGTGCACCTCGCCCCACGGTGGGCGCCAAATGTCGGGTGGTAGGTGCGACATATGCCTACGGATGGCTTATCATTGTTGGAGCCAGTAAGACGTCGCCGGTGCCTGAAAACGGGATGAGGCGAAGACATGCACGCCGGCGAATCTTACCCAGCTTCGGGGCTCTCCGTGGAGATAACACCCCTACTGCTGCTCTGCGGGGTCTCCGCATGATCACTAGATGAACAAGTAGCTACACGATGCTCCTTGAGCTGTTTGGCGAGAGGAGGAAGAAGGGCACGGCTCGCTCTTTTCTCCTCCCTATGTGGTGTCTAAAACTAGTAGGGATCGACCCTTTGCATGGGTGTCCCGGGGGGTTTATATAGGCCTACCCCCCGGGGGTACAATGGTAATCCGGCTGGGCGCGGGGCCCAGCCGTCTGTGTCTACACTCGCCGGCTTCTGCGCCGGCTGCTGGGCCCCGCCGGCTGGTGGGTCCTGCCGGCTGCCGGCTCCTTGGTCGACAGGCAGGCCCCACTGTCCAGGGCCTTGTCGGTTGCTGGTTACTGTTGCCTCGACCTGGTGACGAGGGCTTCGCTGGGGTGAGCGTGGCTATAGCGCCACCGCCCGGCGGGCGATCGCTGTAGCCTCACCGTGTCTTGTCTCCTTAATGGGGCGTCTCCTTCGAGGGAGGTGGCAAGCCGGCTGTGGGGAGCCGGCTCTGTCTTGGGCCGACTGGGGGAGGCCTGGCCGCCTTCGGGTGTCTCTCTGCCCGAAGGGACCCACCGCCCGTGGGCCGTGCTGGCAGCCCGTTGTGGATGACATCAGGGTCAACATGGCAACAGTGCCGCGCCAGACGGGTCATAGCCACCCGTACGGCGCACTGTGCCAGGCATGCACCGGGATTCGAGGGTGGCAGGCTTTACTGTAGCCACGCCCCGTCACATCGCCGTTACGTGGATGCAGACTTCGAGGGTACGATCTCGACCGATTTGTGGGAGCCGGCTTCTTGGAGTCGGCCTTCTCGTGGCCGGCTTCTTGGAGCCGGCCCTCCCACGGCTTTCTCCATGAGGGCTAAAGTCGGGCCCCCCTCTGATAGTCGGCCTGGGAGACAGCTAGCAAGGGGAAGGCGGCCCCACGTCTTGGATTCTTGAGGGCCGGATCGGCTCGTAATTTTTCAGAAGAGCCAGGGGGTGCCGGCTAGGCTACCCGTTGTCATTTACTCCGATAATGGCCGCACCTTTCACGGGTACACGCTCTTCAGAATCCATCGTCTGGCTGCTATGTGCTCTGGCTTGTTTGGAGGTAGCTATCTTCCCCGATCTCTTCATGTCCTTTTTCTTGGGCACACCTCCCAGACCCTTCCTTAACCCGTGCCCCAGTGTTCCCGGGCTAAGAACTGTACGACCCCCGGCTAGTTGAGCCTGTGTTGAGGCGGCATCTTCAGGCGTGTCCTGTGAGGATTTCATGAAGAGAGACTTTTTGCAATCCCTGCTACGACCTTCCTGCCCGGGAAGATCATCCATATCCTCATTAGCATGCTGATAGCCCGATTCGTCATATGGTTCACTCATCATATCCAAGTCACACTCATACGCGTTTGTATTGAGGAAACCCATTGGGTCAACCTCCGTCTCATCATCCATTCTCTGTTCTACATGACGGATTACATCAGCTAGTACTATTGCAACCCCTTCATCACGTCGTCCGCTGCTCTCACCTGATAGTATAGGAGCTGGTAATTGCATAGGCGGGGTGATGGTCTCCGCACATGCTTGTTGATGTGTGGTTATTGGTGTGCTCTCGGCCTGCTCAAGACGAATAAGATTCTTCGGCCATAGCAACACCCAACCCTTGCAGCTTCCAATCCGCGGTGGGGTCTCGTCGTCCTCTCCCACATGCTGTACTGGAGGAGGCAAATCCTCGTGCCCTGATTTCACACTGGACAAGTTGACCCTGAAGTGCCCAGCGGGGATCGGCTGGTTGTGGAATGTGGGTTGCAAGGGGTTCATTATCATCCCCTTTCCCACGTCCACCTTCTGGCCTTTGATCAAGTAGAGTATGGTGCACGGGGTTTCTTCGACCTGCAAACACATGTCTGTGGCGTAAAACATCCAAAAGGCAACGGAAATGGAATATTCTATATATATATATATATATCTTGGTGCGACATGTAATTACCGTGAGGGCGTCGAGCTCAGTCGAAGACGAAGGCCGACCTAGCGCGCCAGAGACTGAGGACGGGCTGCTATGAGCGGGAGCGACTACGAGAGGAGGCCCAGTTGCATGAGCAAGTGATGGTGCGGTGGTGTTGTTGTTCACGGAGTTGCTCCCGACAAAACTGGGCAACGGGAAATCATGTACCGTCTTGTCTGGATTTTCCTTTGTCTAGTTGATGATAGCTGGAACCAAGTTAGTAGCAAAATCATTTCTGCAGGCATTTACAGCTGCATTGACTGCCTGTGGTAGCAGCTCACTTTTCTCCTCGGCTATTTTTTTCGTGTCCTCAGCTGCCTTTTTTCTCGACCGCAAGCTTCACCTTCTCATCGATGTCCTCCTGACTAAACTTCTTTTCCTGCTTCTTGGCCTCCGGGCCCTCATTGTAAAACACCTTCCACGTGGCGTCGTATCAGCGCCGTGCAAACGACCATATTGTGGCCGCTGGTCCAAAGGGAGTCCCTTAGGTTCGTTCAAGGCCTGGTTAAGAGGGGTGTCCCACTTGGGCCTCATCGGAGAAGTAGGGCTTTTGGCTGGAAGCTGGTGTTGCTCCTGCAGAAGGAGCATGAACCGTTTAGGAATGTGTAGTCAACTAGATCTGGAGCTAAATGTAAGGTGGTAAAAGAATAATTACCAGTAGTCTAATCAATTTCCTCGTGATCTGGTCCGTGTAAAAAACCTACTTTTCCTTGTCCCACTTGTAGCGGGCCCTAATGAAGTCATGCTCCAAGGGGTTGGTGAACTTCGCAAAGGGGTCTGGGATATCCGCGGCTTCACGTTCCGCATCCTCGTTATCCCATATGGGCCTTTTACCGAGGTAGCCACGGCTTCTGAGGCGATGCTTCCCCATGTTCCTCGGGGAAAAGAGGCGGGATGAAGGGAGGAGTGGGGATTTTGGGGGTTAAGCGGGCATAGCAGTAGCGCGTTTAGGCAAAACGGGCTATAGCTACTTCAGGTAGCTATAGCGATTTCGTGTAGAAACCGCTACTGCTATCTTGACTAGTTGTAGCTCTTTTCTCACAAAAGCGCTGCTGCTATAACCAGTACCTATATATAACAGTTTTCCTGTTTGTTTTCTTCTATTTTATTTTCCTTTATTTTCTCTCACTTTTCTTTTCTTTTTTTCCGAGAGCAGTGAACGAAGGGAAAGCGATATATATTGCATCATTTGACGGTTAGATATGTATACAAAATAGGAACATATATATTACATCATTCGACCCATGCATAATAATGGCTAAGTGTGTATACAAAATAGGAACATATATATTACATCATTTGACCGATAACATATGGTTCCTCAGTGTTGACGTTTTCGTTTTTGAGTCAGCTTCTTTCCCTTCTTGTTGGGTGAAGAATAATTGAGCCCCTCATTGTGACTTTGCCTTTTCCATGGAGTACGATTTTTCTTAGGTAATGTAGTACTGATTCTGATTTTGACGTATACTTCATCATCGTCGTCATCTTCCCTCATTGGATTGATGTACTGATCGTAGTCTTCCTCGTTGGCGACTCCATCCACTCCAATGATGTTCCTTTTGCCTCTCCTCACGGCAACACGGCTAGGATTGCGCGGGTCAGTTATGAAGAAGCATTGTGTCACGTGCTTAGCATGTACCCATGGCTTGTTTTTTGCGATAGCGTTCACGGTAGCGCTCTTGGCATCGGGTATAGTCATAGTAGTGAAATTCCGGTTTTCTCTTTCGACATTCTTAGCCCATCTGACACGAAACATCGTCGTGTTGTGCAGTCTACAGTAGTCAAGCTCCCAGATCTCCTCGACCCTTCCGTAAAATCTTTCAGTTGCGTCGTTGTCGCTGCCGGTCATGCATTCCATCCTCACCCCTGAGTTCTGATCATCACAGTCCATATCTTTGGTCTCTGTGTAGAACATGTATCCGTTGATATCGTATGCCTGATAGGTTACGAGGTTGGGCGAGGGGCCATGTGCTAAGGCGTATATGAGCAATTCGTCCTTAGAGCCCTCCTCCAAGGGATTAGCAATAATATGCTCTTTGAACCAATGCAGGAAAGTGGAGTTTTGCTCTCTAGTAACTTCGGCATCCATCCTGCATACCCCTGGTCATGATACTCCTTTGCGATAACTTCTTTGTGCAGTGCCACGAAAAGATCTACCTCATCTAGGTGTTGTAGCACTACCAAGTTTGCTCTGTCAAAGTCGCTGCGTCGATCTGAGTATGCCACGTGCAGTTCGCTGCGACCATTAGAGTGGCCTTCTCCTTCGAGCCTCCCGTCGTGCTTGTTAACGGGAAAACCAACACTAACACCAGGCGGCTGGTCTGTGCCATATAGAAAATTCTCACAGAAAGAGATGCACTCTTGTGTCAGATAGCCCTGGATGATGCTTCCATCCGGACGAGGCATGTTACGAATGAATCCTTTGATGATCCCAGTCATCCTCTCAAACGGCATCATGTTGTGCAGAAATGACGGCCCCAGGTCTATTATGTCGTCCACAATATGGACACACAGATGCACCATCACGTCAAAGAATGCAGGTGGGAAGTACATCTCAAGCTCATTCAGTATCACAACGATCTCTTCCTGTAGCCTTCGGAGATACTTCACACTGATCGACTTTCGAGAGATGACGTCAAAAAAGTTGCAGAGACCAATAAGCGTGTCATAGACGTGCTTGTCCATTATCCCTCTAAGGGCAACAGGTAGTATCTGCGTCATCATCACATGACAGTCATGGACTTCATCCTGTTGAACCATTTCTTGTCCGTGTCTAGATATCTCCTTATCTTGCCACAGTAACCGGAACTAACTTTGACTCTGGTAAGGCACTTAAAGAATTGATCGATCTCTGCCTGACTTAAGGTGAAGCAAGAAGGGGGGGCAATAATCCCCTTTCTTTATTTTCTTGCCCTTCTTCTCCCGCGCCTCTGTGTCCGTCTCTGTCTCGTCTGACTTTTTACGGGGCGGCATGTGTAGATCTTCCATGATATTCAAATCTTGCAAATCTTTTCTTGCCTTCGGACCATCCTTGGTCTTATCCGGCATGTTCATCAGTGTCGCGAGCAAGCTCTCAAGGACATTCTTACAGATATGCATTTGATCAAGGTAATGAGGTGTATCGAGTTTGTGCTAGTACTCCAAGTCCCAGAACACATACCTCGTCTTACATACCTTCAGCAGCGGCTCCGGCGCCTTTTTCATCGTCTTTCCCAGCGCGGGGCACTCCTTCCATTTTTTCAACAGCTCATCGATTTCGGCGCCACTCCGCTTACGTGGAGGTCCTTGATGCTCAGCGTGACCATTGAATAGATCTCCACGGTTTCTCCATGGGTCGTCCTATTCGAGCCATCTTCGATGCCCCATGTACACGATTTTCCCAGACTCCCATCTTTCCTTGACGTTAGCTGCTGAGACATCGTATCATCCATGCACCGCGTGCATCCGCAATATCCATGGCACACCTGGCCTGCGACATGTCCGTAACCGAGATAGTCGTGTACCGTCATGATCAGCATGACTCTCATGTAGAAATGCTCGCCTTTGCTGGCGTCCCATGTCTTGGCCGGTGTTTTCCATAACATGTCTAAACTCCTCTTGAAGTAGCCCCAGATACAAATTAATATTATTTCCTTGTTGTTTTGGCCCTTGAATAAGCATGCTCCTGTGAATGTACTTCGACTTCATGCACAA
Source organism: Triticum urartu (assembly GCF_003073215.2). Lineage (NCBI taxonomy): Eukaryota > Viridiplantae > Streptophyta > Magnoliopsida > Poales > Poaceae > Triticum > Triticum urartu. The sequence continues at coordinate 571,295,119 of NC_053024.1, read as the reverse complement.
CCAGGGAGGAGGTTGTACATCCATACAAACACGGGCCATGTGCTATGGTTGGTGTTCTGGATGCCAAACGGATTCATGCCATCGGCACACGCGCCGAGCACGATGTTCCTTGCATCACATTCGAAATACCGATAGAGAATGTTCAACGCTCTCCACTAGCTTCCATCCTTGACGTGTCTTAGATTCGGATCATCTCCATCGTTGGGCTTCTTCCTCTCCGCGTGCCAGCGCATTAACTTTGCTTCCTTTGGATCTACGAAATACCGATGGAGACGGGGAGTTCTCGGTAAGTACCATACAGCTTTCTGCGGACATTTCTTCCCGGCCTTCTTGTATCGAGAAGCATTGCACACCAGACAACTTGTTTTTTCCGCGTGCTCCTTCCGATAAAGTATGCAATCGTTGATGCATGCATGGTATCTAACGTGCGGCAGATCAAGAGGGCACACGATCTTCTTGGCGTCATCAACCCTAGTAGGACATAGATTCCCCGCGGGAAGAACATCCTTTAGGTACTTGAGATGCTCATCGAGGCTAGTGTCGGTCCATTTGTTTTTAGCCTTCGTCTTCAGGAGTTGGAGCGTGAAACTCAAGAGGGTCACCTCAGGATTGCAACCATCATACAATGGGGTGTTCGAGTCTACCACCAGTTGCTCTAGCTTAGCCTCCTCTCTAGAAGCAGCTCTCTCAGTACTCCTCTCCTTGCGAAGCAGTGCTTGAACATGAGGGTCCCACATGATTGAACCTAGTACCGACGAAGTCTGCTGCATGCAGTCCACGTTCTCTCTGCCGCCATGTTCGGACCCTTCTCCTCCGCCATGTCCGGCCCCTTCTCCGCCGCCATGTCCGGCCTCTTCCCTGCCGCCATTATCGATCATCTCTTCGTCTTGCCCCGTGTCGTCATTGCCTGTCCCATCGGCGTCCTCAACATCGTCATCCTCATCTTCAATTATCCATCGAGTATAGCCATCCATGAAACCAGTCATGAGCAGGTGCGCTTTGACACGACCATCATCATAGGGGTCAAGCCAAACTATTCCTTTGCATTTTCGACACGGACATAAAATCTCTGTCCGGTTATTTTCTTTCATGTCCTGCACCGCCGACTGCAACCACCTATCCACCATCGTTCCACTGACCATCATGAACGTCTGCAAGGTAATAATAAACAAATTGATTATAAAAATGTGTGCATGCATCAAAGTCATACAAAAATTTGGCATGAACTTCCCTAAAAATAGGACATGTAGATCTAGAGTTTGCCCGGAATTCAACGAAACGGAAATATATCGACATTTCGGCAAAACATAGGCAACTCAAAAGCACAATTTGGCGTCAACTCATGCCACACACATAATTTCCATCATATTGCCCAATTATCATATCACACACACATAGACATATTTCCATTTTGCAAAAGCATGAAATTTTAATCACCTCTATCTTGAGATCGAGCACACGGTGGAGACGATGATGTAGGGAGATCAAAAGTGCACAAAGCTCTTCTTAACAAAGATAGATCTAGTTAGGGGGCAAATAGGTCACTTAACTAAATCCTACATCTACCAAGCTAGCTAATTTGGGAGGAGACAACCTCAACTAGTGGAGGGGGAAGGAAAAAGAGAAAGGAGATGCATTAATGGAGGTGGTGTAGTTAACTAGGAGTAATGAAGAAAGAGAAAGGTAGGTAGAAGAGGGAGAGTAATGGGGGGAGAAGTATTTGTTGGAAATATGCCCTAGAGGCAATAATAAAAGGATTATTATTATATTTCCTTGTTCATGATAATTGTCTTTTATTCATGCTATAATTGTGTTATCCGGAAATCGTAATACATGTGTGAATACATAGACACCAACATGTCCCTAGTAAGCCTCTAGTTGACTAGCTCGTTGATCAACAGATAGTCATGGTTTCCTGACTATGGACATTGGATGTCATTGATAACGAGATCACATCATTAGGAGAATGATGTGATGGATAAGACCCAATCCTAAACAGAGCACAAGATCGTATAGTTCGTTTGCTAGAGTTTTTCCAATGTCAAGTATCTTTTCCTTAGACCATGAGATCGCGTAGCTCCCGGATACCGTAGGAGTGCTTTGGGTGTACCAAACGTCACAACGTAACTGGGTGACTATTAAGGTATACTACGGGTATCTCCGAAAGTGTCTGTTGGGTTGACACAGATCAAGACTGGGATTTGTCACTCCGTATGACGGAGAGGTATCTCTGGGCCCACTCGGTAATGCATCATCACAATGAGCTCAAAGTGACCAAGTGTCTGTTCACGGGATCATGCATTACGGTATGAGTAAAGTGACTTGCCGGTAACGAGATTGAACGAGGTATTGGGATACCGACGATCGAATCTCGGGCAAGTAACATACCGATTGACAAAGGGAATTGTATACGGGGTTGCTTGAATCCTCGACATCGTGGTTCATCCGATGAGATCATCGAGGAGCATGTGGGAGCCAACATGGGTATCCAGATCCCGCTGTTGGTTATTGACCGGAGAGCCATCTCGGTCATGTCTACATGTCTCCCGAACCCGCAGGGTCTACACACTTAAGGTTCGGTGATGCTAGGTTGTAGAGATATGAATATGCAGTAACCCGAAAGTTGTTCGGAGTCCCGGATGAGATCCTGGATGTCAGAGGAGTTCCAGAATTGTTCGGAGGTGAAGAATTATATATAGGAAGTGCAGTTTCGGCCATCGGGAGAGTTTCGGGGGTCACCGGAAGGGTCCAGGGGGTCCATCGGGTGGGGCCACCCATCCCGGAGGGCCCCATGGGCCAAAGTGGGGAGGGGAACCAGCCCATAGTGGGCTGGTGCGCCCCCCTTGGCCCACCCCATGCGCCTAGGGTTGGGAACCCTAGGGCGGGGGCGCGCCCCACCTGGCTTGGGGGGCACTCCACCCCTTGGCCGCCGCCCCCCCTAGGAGATCTCCTAGGGCCAGCGCACCCCCTAGGGGGCCTATATAAAGGGGGGAGGGAGGGGGCAGCCGCACCTTTGAGTCTTGGCGCCTCCCTCTCCCCTGCAACACCTCTCCCTCTCGTAGTAGAACGGCGAAGCCCTGCTGCGGTGACCCCTGCATCCACCACCACGCCGTCGTGCTGCTGGATCTTCATCAACCTCTCCTTCCCCCTTGGTGGATCAAGAAGGAGGAGACGTCACGCTGACTGTACGTGTGTTGAACGCGGAGGTGCCATCCGTTCGGCGCTAGGATCTCCGGTGATTTGGATCATGTCGACTACGACTTCCTCATCCCCGTTCTTTGAACGCTTCCGCCCGTGATCTACAAAGGTATGTAGATGCAATCCGATCACTCGTTGCTAGATGAACTCATAGATGGATCTTGGTGAAACCGTAGGAAAATTTTTTGTTTTCTGCAAAGTTCCCCAACAGTATTGAGGAAGACGAAGCGGGAGGATGGGAGGTAGGGGAAAGGGAGGAGAGGAGATGGGGGAGGGGGAGGGGACGATGGGTGGGCGGAAAAAAGGTGGTGGGGTCCTGCGACTTAGCAGTAGCGCGGGAGCGAAAACCCGCTACTGATAAGATCGTAGCAGGAACACGTGTTTCTCGCACGCGCTATTGCTAAACGGGGCCAACCGTGTGGACAATTTCAAAATTAGCAGTAGCGACGTGAGCAAAAAGCGCGCTACTACTATTTCTGAAGCAGTAGCACGCAACGCGCTGCTGCTAAACTTAGGGTGTTGGTTACTGTTGGTTGATTTTTGTAGCAGCGCGGTTTAGCCCTCACACGCTACTGCTAAATTTGCATCAGTAGCGGGTTTTTATTGACCGCGCTACTGCTAATTAGCAGTAGTGCTTCTTTTTGTGCCGTGCTGCTGCTAATATTCTGTGTATAAGGTTTTCCCTAGTAGTGGGCCAGAAGAAACCTTGTCAGAATCCCTTGCTGGCAAGGGCTCTCGAACCTATGTGGGAGCCACATATGCCTTCGTGTATCTCTGCCAACAGCTCCAGTCCTTCCTCCGGGGGAATGCACTTCAATTGCACACCGTTTGGTCTTTTCCTGTAAAGGACGTCGTCGATGAACTGATACATGGCAGGCCGACGGGCTACTTTCTCCGCTTCTTCCTGCTCCTCGGGAAGTTCCCCTGTTTGGAGGAATTGGACGGTATGTTGTGCCCATGCTGGAGCCTGGGGCTCAACGGCAAGGACTAAAGGCATTTCCTTTGTCGTGGGATCAGCTGTCTCTACAGGCAGGGCTTGACGCCCCGCTGGAGTCGGTTGCCCCATGGCAGGCTCAGCGTCCACGATAACATCTTTGCCAGCGGCTCCTGGGAGCTCGCTGAGAAAGTACTTGCCGGGACCTGATTTTCTTCGCTTGTTTTGCTTTGTTGATGGTTCAACGGATGGTCAAGTCAACCGAAGCACAAAAGTACCTGGATGCATAGGTAGTTTGAAGGCGGCGCATTTTGACAGGTAGTCGGCGATGTCGTTCTCCACTCGGGGAACATGCTCCGCCCGTATCCCGTCAAAACGCCCCTCCAGCTTCCTCACCTCATCTACGTAGGCCTCCATCAGCGGGCTTTGATAATCTTTGTTGACTTGCCTGATGACAAGCTGTGAGTCGCCCCTGACGATGAGCTTCTTGATCCCGAGGTCTGCTGCGATCCTGAGACCGGCAAGCAACCCCTCGTATTCAGCAGTGTTGTTTGTGGACATCTCCCTAGGATAGTGCATCTGGATTACATGCTTGAGGTGCTCTCCGATGGGTGCAACGATCAGCACACCAGTCCCGGCGCCTTGAAGTGAGAAAGCCCTGTCAAAGTACATAATCCAGTTGCGATCTACCTCCTTGTCGGGGAGGGTAGTCTCCTGGATCTCTTTGTCGGGCGTTGAGGTCCACTCGGCAATGAACTCTGCCAAGACTCTGCTTTGGATTGTCGAAGTACTAACTTCAAATCAAAACTCGACAGTTCCACGGCCCACTCCACAATCCTCCCGCTTGCGTCTGGGTTATGCAATATCTGTTGCAACGAGAGGCGGGTGATGACGGTGATCTCGTGTGCTTGGAAGTAATGACGCAGCTTCCTCGAGGCCATAAGGAGGCCGAAGAGCAATTTCTGCACACTAGAGTACCTTGACCTAGCCCCCTGCAAGAGGGAGCTGAAAAAGTAAACCGGGTGCTGCATCATTTTCTTCTTCTGCACCACTTTGTTTGGTTGCATAGGCCATGTCCTGCCAGCGTCATGCTTTGCTGGGGGCCTTGCCTTGCGGGCATCAGGCCCTGCTGGGGGGAGCTCTGGCTTGTCATCCACCAGTCCTGTCGTTGCCACTGCCTCTTCGTCGACCTCTCTCTACGCCACTAGCGCGGCACTGACCACTTGATTCGTTGCCGCCAGATATAGCAGCAATGGCTCTTGTGGTTTGGGCGCAACCAGTACCGGTGTAGAGGAGAGGTATTTCTTCACATCCTGCAGCGCTGCTTTGGCCTCTGGGGTCCATTCCATTGGGCCTGCCTTTTTCAAGATTTTGAAAAGGGGAAGGGAGCGCTCAGCAGACTTGGAGATGAATCTGCTCATGGCAGCAACGCAGCCAGTGAGCCGATGCACATCCTTGATCCGCTTGGGCGCCTCAATCTGCTCAATAGCCTTGATCTTGTCTGGATTCGCCTCGATACCACACTGTAACACAAAGAACCCGGGAAGTTTGCTGGACGTAACACCAAAGACACACTTCTCAGGGTTTAACTTGAGGTTGATCCTGCGCAGATTTCCAAATGTCTCTTCCAATTCTTGCACAAGTGTCGCCCTGTCCTTGGTTTTGACCACTATCTCATCCATATAAGCTTCCATATTTCTATGCAGTTGGGGCTCAAAAACAATTTGTACTGGCCTTGCAAACATCGAGCCAGCACTCTTCAACCCGAAAGGCATCCGTAAAAAGCAATACGTGCCACATGGGGTGATGAACGCTGTCTTCTCTTGTCATGAAGATCTGGTGGTACCCCGAGTAGGCGTCAAGGAATGATAACAGATCACACCCAGCCGTGGAGTCAACAATATGGTCAATGCATGACAACGGGAAAGGGTCCTTGGGACAAGCTTTATTGATATCTGTGTAGTCAATACACAGCCTCCACTTCCCATTTGCCTTGCGCACCACCACCGGATTGGCCAACCATGTTGGATGGAATACTCCTCTCACCAAGCCTGCTGCTTCCAACTTCCTGATCTCGTTCGTAATGAACTCTTGCCGTTCCAGAGCTTGCTTCTTGACCTTCTGCTTGACGGGTCACGCATGAGGACAGACATCAAGATGGTGCTCAATCACCTCCTGGGAACGCCGGGGATGTCGGATGCTTGCCATGCAAACACGTCGACATTCGCCCGCTGGAAGGTGACGAGCGTGCTTTCCTATTTACTGTCCAGGGTGGAGCTTATGGTGAAAGCCCCTCCTATGCCATCCTCATTGACGGACACCTTCTTGGTCTCTGGTGGTGCAGCTCTGGATTTCTTGCTCTTTCCGGTAGAGCTCTCTGGCACGTCCTCGACGAGAGCACAACACTTCGAATAGGTACGCTTGCCGAAGTGGGTGCGAGAGGTCTTGTCGGTCTTCTTCTCTCCCAGGGCTCCAGCGGCAGGAGCAAGTGCCTTGGCGGCAGTCGCTGCAACTGCTTCCCAGTAGAGTTGGTCGGCGCAGACCAGTGCGTCCTTCTTGTCGGAGGGGACGGTGATGATGGTCATCGGCCCAGACATCTTCAGTGTGTTGTAGGCGTAATGTGACGCCGCCATGAACTTGGCTAGTGCCAGGCGACCGAGAATCCTGTTGTAGGGCAAGGGGATCTCAGCTACATCAAAAACAACCCTCTTTGTCCTGTAATTTAACTCGCCTCCAAACGTTAAGGGCAGCGAGACCTTACCCTTCGGCTGACTCCTCCCCGGGTTGACCCCTTGAAACATGCCCGTTTCTTCGAGGTCTCCATCAGGAATCTGCAGCCTTTTGATCACAATGGGCGAGATCAAGTTCAGACTGGCCCCGCCGTCAACTAGCATCTTCGTCACCTTGAGGTTGCGTATTGTTGGCGAGACCAACAACGGCAAACACCCGACCGCAGTTGTGCGATCAGGGTGGTCCTCGGTGTCAAAAATGATAGGTGTGCTGGACCACCTCAGCGGCTTCTGAGCATCGAGCGATGGCTCCGCTGCTGTGATCTCATGCGCCCACTGCTTGAGCTGGCGGTGAGAGGTGTGCAGTGAGGTGCCACCATCGACGCACATGGCATCCGTAGCCTTCTGGAACTCATGCTCGCCGGACTCGTCGTCTTCGTCATGATCATCGTCTCCTTGCTTCTTGTCGCGGCCCCGAGCGGGCCTCTCTTGCTGGTTATCCTTCCTAGGGCGACCTCCTTGGCCACCACACTTCTTGCCAGATCACTCGGCACCATCCTGGCCCTTCTCCTTGTCCCGCCTCTCATACTCAGCTTTTTTCTTCTCAACAAGCAGCTCAACTTGCCGGCAGTTCTGGAGGTCGTGGCCCTTGGTGTCGTGGTTCTAACTCTGACAGTGATGTAGGGGGTATGTATGGAGAGGCTAGATCTTAGCTATGGAGGAGTTGTAAGCACACGAGGATTACGAATTCAGGCCCTTCTCAGAGGAAGTAACAACCCTACGTCTCGATGCCCGGAGGCGGTCGACTGAATTATGTGTGTATGAATAACAGGGGTGCGAACCCTTGATACTGAAGAGGGGGTGGCTTATATAGAGTTCGCCAGGCCCCTCCAGCCCTCAGTAATGCAGGGTTTAAAGTACATTAAGACTGGGGGTTACTGGTAACGCCCCTAATAAAGTGCTATGATGACCATAAAAGCTACTTAATGACCGACCGTTTGCGTGCAGGGTGACTTTAGATCTCCTGGCAGTCGAGTGGTTGGATCTTGGTCGAGCGATTGCTTCGTGGTCGAGTGTCTTGAATCCGTCGAGTGGGATACCTCCAAGTCGATTGAAAGGTGACTTCTTCTAGGGATGTCCTTGGGTAGGGTACTTAGGACATGTCCATGCCCCTACCCTAGGTACATAGCTTCATCATTAGCCCCCGAATGGATCGAGGTTCGAGTGGGGAAGGAGTTGGGGATCTTTCCGACTGGTTCTTCATGTTATATGAATGTCTTGTTTTGGATCAATTGTCACGGATGACGTCGTCAACTTCTTTCAGTTGCCTTGATCCATTCCTGGCCTCTTGTCGAGTGAATTTCTTTACTTGTGAAGTTACGAGTGACGGTGTGAAAGGGATCTTTTGTTTGACGAGTTGTTCTGCGGCCCGTGGATTTTGCGGGATTTGAATTTCGGGAAGCGCGCGGGACGGGGGCGGCCGTAGTAATCGAATGGGATAGGACGGAAACTCCTTGATCCCCGCGCCACCTTTTTCGCCACGTACCGCGTGCGCGCCTGTTGCAGGATTTGACGGGATTACCTGGGCCTACCAGTCAACCACTCGGAAGCGACCTCTTATAAGCTGCCGGCTCGGGACCCCCGAACAGTGCGCCTTCACTTTTCCCCTTCCTTCACAAGATCCTCCGCCACCTCCGCTCTCACCTTGGTGCCGTAGGTCTGTTCAAGCTTCGCCGGCGACGATGGTGAAGGAGAAGACGTCAGCTCTGGAGTGCGCGAAGAAGGCGGCGGTGCAGGGGAAGGGGAAGAAGTCCGCTCGGGGCGGATCTTCCTCAAGGACTGCTCTACCCAAGGATTGGATCCAGGGCGACTGGATGCCGTTGGCGATTCGGCAGGATGATCTCGATGATCTGGTTGAGGGGGGATTCATTCCCCACGAATCTGCGCGTCTCCTGGGGAAAGAAGTCAAACCCCAGCCTCTTGATGGTGAGTGCGTCCTCCTCACCACCCATATCGATCGCGGATTCTCTCTGCCTCCTCATCCTTTTTCCGGAGCTTCGTAAACTTCTTCGAAGCGCAGCTCCATCACTTTACTCCCAATTCTATTGTGTATCTTGTTGCTTTCGTTTCCTTGTGTGAAAACTTCTTGGGTTGCCGCCCCACTGGGGACTCTTCAAGAACATCTTCACTTGCCGCTCTCAGTCGGTCAAGAAGGCCAAGTCGAGTGACGAATGGACGCAGGTGATCCAGCTGTGCGGGGGCCTGGCGATCCAGATGAGGGGAAAAAGTTCCTTTCCGTCTATCACTTTTCCCGAGTCAGTCCGCGGGTGGCAGTCGACTTGGTTTTACTGTAAAGACCAGGTGACCCCAGGACAGTCGACTGGGCTTCCCCCTTTTTCTCTGAATCGAGCGCAAAAACCTGGCTCTCTGAAAGTGACGCCAGAGGAAAAGGCGCAAGTCAAGGTGCTAGTCGGTCTAGTGGTTCAGCTTGTCCGCGAGGGTGTGACTGGCATGGACTTGTTGGAAGTCTTCCTTCGGAGGCGCATCCAACCGCTTCAGGTTCGTGACCACCCGATGTGGCTGTACTCGGGTCTCGAAGACACCACTCGGATTCACCCAGAGGAGGTCACTGACGAGATGTTGGAAGGGTGGCTGTCGAGTATCACAGGGAACAAGGACAACCCCCGAGGAGCCAGGAGGATTCCTCCACTCGACCAAACATACGAAGTGGACAAGGTCTGACCTTGCGTTTCCGACTGTGATCTTGCTTTCTTTATTTGTTCTCTTTGGATCAGTCGATTGACTTTTGTCTTGTTTGCTGTCCTCTAGGCCATTACTGAGATGTACTCGACACCCAATGGAGCACAGGAGCAGGCCGAGGAAGGAGAGGCGAGCGGAGGCGAAAGTGGAGACGAGAGAGAAGAGTGGGAATCTAACGGCGAAGGAGAGGGGATGACGACGACTCCAGTGAAGAGGAGGAAGAAGTCGAACCTCCCCGTTCGGAACGGCGATCCAAGCTTACACACGACCCTATGCGGGAACGTGGTAAGGCGACTGTCCTTGTTGGGCAGTCATCGAAGCGCCCTCGGACCTCATCTCCAGCGCCGACAGAAAAAGCTCCCAAGCACCCACGCGCGACACCGTCCAAGACGCCCAAGGCTCTGCCCAAGATGAAGATGACTGTCCCCACCATTTCTGGGTAATAGTAGAATTTGTTTTCCTTTGTTGAACGTGACGGACGCTTGGTCGACTCATTGAATAAGCTGACTGACTTTCGAAATTTGCAGTGCTGCCACCTCGGAGATCTACGCCAAGGACGATGATCAAGAGATGGAAGACGCTGTTACCTCCAACCCCGGTACGATTACTGATGCTCTGCTTTTAGTCGACTGACGATTTCTTACAATTCCGGTCGATTGGATTTTTCTTGTAGCTCCTCCTCATGTCATTGACCTCCCTGATGATGACGATGAAGCGCCGCTGAGGGCGCGAAGGAACAGAAGGGCGCCGGCTGGCAAGACCCCACAAAGCACTCCGACGCCTGAGGCCGTAGTCCGGGAGGGTGGTGATACCACTCGGGCTTCTGTGACCTTCGCTGAACCTCTGACGAGTGTCCGGCCTTCGACGTCGACTGCAAATCCGCCTTCGCTTTTTGCCACACACCACGTCCCTGAGGACCAAGTGGGTGCCGCTAAAGAGGCTATACGCCAGGCGGGGATCATGATGGAGCAAGTGAAGGTGGTTCGGGAAGCCAGCCAAGCAGCTTATGACGCGAGTTCAGCTCTTCAGAGCAACGTCCAGGTCAGTCGATTCACCGCTTGTTCTGTTAGGATATGCTATCTGAAGAATCTCTTTTCCGAAGATCTTTATATCTGTACACCCACTGGGTGTGTCTATTAATCTTTTTGATGAGTGGGGGCACGCTAAGTGCACCCACTGGGTGTAGTCCCCGAGACTACGGTGGACTGCTGGCAGTCGACTGTAGTCTTTATATTGTGTTGCCTTAGTTGAACTTCTTCACTCGGTCTGGTCAGGCCATGTCGAATGGAACTGTACATGGTCGACTGTGGGCAGTCGATTTTTTTTGGTCGAACCAGTGGGGGCACGCTAAGTGCACCCACTGGGTGTAGTCCCCGAGACTACTGTCAAATGTTTTTGATTCGGCTGTAGTCTTAGAAACGCCATCATTGTCTCTTGGTTACTCAGAAGCAACTTATCTTGGATGTCTGTCGACTGATTTTTTGCAGAAATCCTGCGAACTTGTGGCTCGCTACACTGAGTTGGAGAACAAATAGATCCAGCTAAACCTTGACTTGAAGCTTGCTCAGGAGAACTTGCAGAAGGTGAGGGACGAAGAAAAAGGTATGGCTGGTGAGCTTTTGTCGACTGTCCTTTCTTTCTGGCTGTCCTCGATGTTGATCTCACTTGCTGTTTCGCAGACAAAATGGAGGAGGCTCTGAAGAAGAAGGATCAAGACCTTGCCGAAGCGCAGAAGGAGGCCCTGAACAAAACGAAGCTTGCTGAAGAAAAACTGGCTTCAGTCGGTACTCTTGAAAAGGAAAACTCTAGGCTGAAAACTGCTATCGACGCGGCTAACCAAGAGGTCAGCCGTCTGAAGAATGGCAATATAGCTCTGAATGACAAGGCAAGTGAACTGGCGGGGAAGAGGAATGATCTGGAGGCTTATCTCGGTGGACTCGCCAAGAAGCTGTTCGTCATGCTCGAGGGTAATTACTCCGGCCCGACTGACTTGCAGTTACCAAACCTGCGTAGAGCCACTGACTTATCCTTGAATTGTGTTTACAGAATTCTGCCAGAACTTCGAAGAGGAGACCAGTCGAGTGGAGACAAACTTGGACCCCATCAATTCTCCAGTGAAGGACGAGGCTGCTATGAACGTGCTCCGACTGGAATCTCGTGTTGCCGGCGTTGTTGACTATCTTGCTCGGTTGAAGGTTGCGATGTCGCGGATCGACACGTCGCTCTGGCTTAGGACGACGCTTCAGAATGACCTCGAGTCCCTGATGACTCGACTGAATGAAGTCCCAGGTCGAGTGGCGGAATGGAAGAAATCTTCTGCTAGATGTGGCGCTGACGTCGCTCTGTCTCTGGTCCGCGTCCACTGCAAGGAGGCGCGAGAAGAAAAGTTGGCCGCCATCCACGTTGCCAATACCAGGAAGCACAACTTTCAAGACTTCATGGAGACTTTCATTGCTGCTACCACTCGCATTGCAGACGGGATCGATTTGGACGAGTTCGTCGCCCCTTCCAGTCCTCCGCCTGAGGAATAAAAACTTTTATGCTTCACTTTAAATTTTCCTCGGAATGCCGAGTGGATTTTGTAACCGCTAAACTCTGTCGAGCTGGAGGCTCGAGTACTTTGATCTGCGGTCTAGGACCTTTGGATCTTATCTGAACTTGATTTATCGTTGAATATCTTCATGAATTATCTGTCGAGTGGAACTTGTTCTTCACTCGAAATAATTTTGTATTTGTGGTGCAGCTCCGAAGGAGAAGGTAGCAGTCGATTTGCACCTCGTCGTCCTTGCGGATTGGGATGTGTTCCGTACTTAGGCGAGCACTGGGCTGCAGCTAAGCCCCCGAGTGGAAGGTCTGCTCTCCACTCGGTAGGATTTTAAAAACTTAGGCGAGTACTGGACTGCAGCTAAGCCCCCGAGTGGGAGGTCTGCTCTCCACTCGGTAGGATTTTTTCAAACTTAGGCGAGTACTGGACTGCAGCTAAGCCCCCGAGTGGGAGGTCTGCTCTCCACTCGGTAGGATTTTTTCAAACTTAAGCGAGTACTGGACTACAGCTAAGCCCCCGAGTGGGAGGTCTGCTCTCCACTCGGTAGGATTTTTTCAAAATTAGGCGAGTACTGGACTGTAGCTAAGCCTCCAAGTGGGAGGTCTGCTCTCCACTCGGTAGGATTTTTTCAAACTTAGGCGAGTACTGGACTGCAGCTAAGTCTCCGAGTGGGAGGTTTTCTCTCCACTCGGTAGGATTTTTAAACACTTAGGCGAGCACTGGGCTGCAGCTAAGCCTCCGAGTGGGAGTCTGGCTCACCACTCGGTAGGATTTTTAAACACTTAGGCGAGCACTGGGCTACGGCTAAGCCTCCGAGTGGTGAGTCTGGCTCACCACTCGGTAGGATTTTTTTTACAAACTTAGGCGAAACGGATTCGCAGCTAAGCCTCCGAGTGGGAGTATGGCTCACCACTCAGTAGGATTTTTTTTACAAACTTAGGCGAAACGGATTCGCAGCTAAGCCACCCACTAGGGGATTTCACACGCAAACGAAGGCGACAACAATTATAGGAAAAATTGTAACACTCTTGTCTTTAATAAATAGACTACAGAAGTTTTTCTTATAACATCTCATTCAAGTGAGAATTCAAGCGTAAAAGGGGTGGAGCAGTTCCGCATTCCAAGCTCGTGGCTCATCGATCTGGAGATCGACATTGTAAAGGTGATACGCTCCATTGTGGAGGACTCTGGTGACAATGAAGGGACCTTCCCAAGTAGGAGCGAGCTTGTGTGGTTTCTGTTGATCCATTCGGAGGACCAAATCTCCTTCTTGGAAGGCTCAACTCTTCACATTTTTGGCATGGAATCGACGCAAGTCTTGCTGATAAATGGTCGATCGGATGATAGCCATTTCTCTTTCTTCTTCCAGGAGGTCGACTGCGTCTTGTCGGGCTTGTTCTGCTTCATCTTCGGTATAAAGCTCGACTCGGGGTGCATTGTGAAGTAGATCACTTGGCAGGACTGCTTCCGCTCCGTAAACCAGAAAGAACGGAGTTCTTCCAGTCGACTGATTCGGGGTGGTCCTCAATCCCCACAGAACTGACGGAAGCTTGTCGACCCAAGCGCCTGCTACGTGCTTGAGATCACGCATCAGCCGAGGCTTTAGTCCTTTGAGAATCAGACCATTTGCCCTTTCTGCTTGTCCATTCGACTAGGGGTGGGCGACCGATGCGTAGTCGACTCGTGTGCCTTGAGAGGCGCAAAAAGCTCTGAACTTGTCTGAATCAAAGTTTGACCCATTGTCGGTGATGATGCTATGCGGGACTCCATATCTGAATGTTAACTCCCTGACGAAACTGATAGCAGTGCAAGCATCAAGATTCTTGATAGGCTTAGCTTCAATCCATTTGGTAAACTTGTCGACTGCCACAAGCACATGTGTGAAACCGCTCCTGCCTGTTCTCAATGGGCCAACCATGTCCAGTCCCCAAACAGCGAAGGGCCAGACAAGTGGAATGGTCTTCAGGGCTGATGCAGGCTTGTGCGACATGTTGGAGTAGAACTGGCACCCTTCACACTTGTCGACTATCTCTTTTGCCATTTCATTCGCTCTTGGCCAGTAAAATCCCACTCGGTATGCTTTAGCCACAACGGTCCGAGAGGACGCATGATGACCACAGGTCCCCGAGTGGATATCATCAAGGATTATCTGACCTTCTTCTGGTGTTATACACTTCTGACCGACTCCAGTCGCGCTTTCTCTATACAACTGTCCCTTTATGACTGTAAAGGCCTTGGATCGACGGACGATCTGTCGAGCCTCTTCTTCGTCCTCCGGGAGTTCCTTTCTCAGGATATACGTGATGTATGGTATCGTCCAGTCGGGGGTGATTGCCAAAACTTCCATGATTACGTCGACCACTGCTGGAATTTCAACTTCAGTCGGATCTGTGGCACTCTTTGGCTGCGGGGCTTCATCTGTAAAAGGATCTTCTTGGACTGATGGTGAGTGGATGTGTTCCAAAAACACATTGCTGGGGATGGCTTCTCTCTTGGAGCCTATCTTTGCCAAATCATCAGCCGCTTGATTTTTCAGTCGGGGGATGTGATGAAGCTCTAACCCCTCGAATTTCTTCTCTAACTTTCTCACTGCATTGCAATAACCAGTCATAGCTGGACTTCTGACGTCCCACTCCTTCATCACCTGATTAACCACCAAATCTGAGTCGCCATAGACCATGAGGCGACGGATGCTGAGTGAAATGGCCATGCGCAACCCATACAAAAGTGCTTCATATTCTGCTTCATTATTGGAGGAATCGAAGTGAATCTGGAGAACATATCTGAGCTTATCTCCTCAGGGGGAAACCAATACTATCCCAGCACCGGAACCATTCAGCATCTTAGATCCATCGAAGAACATGGTCCAGTGCTCCGAGTGAACTTGAGTCGGAAGTTGCTGTTCGATCCACTGGGCGACGAAATCTGTAATTGCTTGGGACTTGATAGCTTTCTTTGCCTCAAACTTGATATCTAGGGGAAGAAGTTCAATCGCCCATTTGGCCACTCGACCAGTTGCATCTCTGTTGTGCAAAAACTCTGATAGTGGAGCGTCGCTGACGACTGTAATGGAATGATCAGAGAAGTAATGTGCAACCTTCTTCGTGGTCATATAAATCCCATATACAAGCTTCTGGTAATGAGGATATCTTTTCTTTGAAGGATTCAAAACTTCAGAAACATAATATACTGGGCACTGAACTTTGAAGGACTTTCCTTCTTCTTCCCGCTCGACCGTAAGTACTGTACTGACAACTTGTCCTGTGGCTGCCATTTAAAGCAGCAAAGGCTCCTTGCTGATTGGGGCAGCAAGCACCGGCTGGGTGGAGAGCAGAGCTTTGAGCTCTGTAAACGCTGCATCAGCTTCTGGAGTCCACTCGAACTTGTCGGACTTCTTCATCAGTCGGTAAAGAGGCAATGCCTTTTCACCGAGGCGAGAGATGAATCGACTTAAGGCGGCCAAGCATCCTATAAGCTTCTGGACGTCATGCACACGCACAGGACGTTTCATCCGGAGTATAGTACCAATTTTTTTAGGATTGGCGTCGATTCCCCGTTCGGAAATGAGAAAAACGAGTAACTTCCCACCTGGAACTCCGAATGTGCACTTTGACGAATTAAGCTTGATATCATACCTCTTGAGGTTGGCGAAGGTTTCAGCAAGGTCAGTCAGCAGGTCGGAACCCTTCCGTGACTTAACCACAATATCATCCATGTATGCCTCCACATTCCGACTGATTTGAGTGACCAAACACTTCTGAATCATCCTCATGAATGTGGCTCCGGCATTCTTGAGGCTGAACGGCATGGTGACATAACAGAAGCACCCGAATGGAGTGATGAAAGCTGTTTTGATCTTGTCGGGCCCGGACAGACGGATCTGATGGTACCCGAAATAGGCGTCTAGAAAAGACAAACGCTCACATCCCGCAGTCGAATCGACTATCTGGTCGATGCGGGGGAGAGGAAAATGATCTTTCGGGCAGGCCCGATTGATATGCTTGAAATCAATGCACATGCGAAGTGATTTGTCCTTCTTGGGGACCATGAAAACATTGGCGAGCCACTCGGAGTGGTAAATTTCTCGGATGAACTCCGCTGCTAAGAGCCGAGACACCTCCTTGCCAATGGCCTTCCTCTTCTAGACGGCGGACCGTCGAAGATGTTCTTTCACAGGTTTAAATTTTTGGTCGACTCGTAGACGGTGCTCAGCCAGCCCCCTGGGAACTCCAGGCATGTCAGCAGGCTTCCATGCGAAGATGTCCCAGTTCTCACAGAGGAACTGGACGAGCGCTTCTTCCTATTTGGAGTCGAGCGTCATTGAGATGTGAGTCGGAGCAGCATTTGGATTGGTCGGGTGAAAGTGAACTGCCTTTGTTTCACCGGACGACTGAAAAGCTGATTCTGAAGCAGGCTTCTTAGCTCGTAGCAACTCACTCGGATCTGCAGTCTTCTCATACTCTTGCAGCTCGACCACTGCCATCTGAGCGTCAGCAATCTTTGAGCCTTCCTGAAAACACTGTTCTGCTTTCTTCCGATTGCCTGTAACAGTGATCACACCTTTGGGACCAGGCATCTTCAATTTGAGATACACATAACATGGTCGAGCCATGAAGCATGCATAAGCTGGCCTGCCCAAAATAGCGTGATAAGCACTTTGGAAATCCACAACTTCGAATGTCAACTTTTCCTTCTGGTAATTCTTGGAATCACCGAAAACCACATCAAGAGCAATTTGGCCGAGTGACTCGGCTTTATTCCCAGGAATGACTCCATGGAAACTCATGTTACTGGTACTGAGCCGGAACATCGGAATGCCCATCCCTTTCAAAGTTTCTCCATATAGTATGTTCAAACCGCTGCCTCCATCCATCAGGAATTTGGTCAGTCGAGTGCCTTCGACAACTAGGTCGACCACCAGAGCTTGCCTCCCAGGGGTGGCAATGTGCGTAGGGTGATCAGACTGGTCGAATGTGATGGCAGTCTGGGACCACTTCAGATAATTGGGTGTTGCCGGAGCAACCATATTTACCTCACGGTTAATAACCTTCAGTCGACTTTTGCTCTCAACATCAGCAAAAATCATCAGGGTGGAATTGACCTGGGGGTACCCATCGTCACTATCTTCCTTGTCCTCAACTTTGTCTGACTCTTTTTCCTTATCTTTGGACTGCTTGCCCTGAAACTGCTGGATCAGAAGCCGACACTGTCGAGTGGTATGCTTTGGGTAAATGAGTTTACCCTCTTCATCTTTCTTGGTGTGGATGTGACATGGTAGATCCAAAACATCATTTCCATCTTGGCCTTTAACTTTCTTTGGGTTCCAAAGTCCTTTGGGTTTTCCCTTAAATTTTCCCTGGGTTACGGCCAGGGCCTCCCCAGGAGCGGCTGGCTCGGCTTTCCGCTTCTGTTTCCGACTGGAATTTCCTCCGGTTTCCTGGGTGACTGCTTTATGCTTGCCACTCCGGAGTCAATCCTCATCTTCAACATTAGCATATTTGGTGGCAATCTCCATCATCCGATTCAGAGACATCTCTCCCGTTCGACCGAACTTCAGATTCAATTCTCTGTACTTAACGCCTTCTTTAAAGGCACAAACTGCTTGATGATCTGGTACATTTTCAACTGTGTGATGCAATGTGATCCATCTCTGGATGTAATCCCTCAGAGTTTCATTCGGTTTCTGCACGCAAGACCGCAATTCCGTAAGGCCTGCAGGTCGCTTGCATGTTCCTTCAAATGTGGTGACAAACACTCGGGAGATATCCTCCCAAGTGTAAATGCTGCTGGGTGCTAACTGATTCAGCCACGCTCTGGCCGAGCCTTCTAACATGAGAGGCAAGTGCTTCATGGCTACCTCATCATTCCCACCGCCAATCTAGACAGCCACGCGGTAATCTTCGAGGCAAGTATCGGGCTTGGACTCACCGGTGAACTTACTAACTCCAGTCGCCAACCTGAAGTTGGGAGGAATTACAGCGGCTCTGATGGCTCGACTGAAACACTCCGGCCCTGAAACATATACTCTGCTACTGGTTGGCGCATCTTTGTCGTGGCCTTCTCGGTGAGCTCTATTCCTGTCGACCAAACCTTGAACGAGAATGGATCTCGCATCAAAGCCTGGTTCCCTGGGGTCGACTGGAATTCTCCGCCCAACACTATGAGGGCGTCTGTCATCCTGCTGTCGAGGCACATACGATCCACTCCTCGAGGAGGGGTTGGCACTCGACGTCGATCGTCACGATCGAATCGGTGATCATACTGCTCATTCCTTCTGTACTGATCACGCCAGTCTCCACGTCCCTCACGCCTCGGAGGCGATATTGGGCTGTGAGCTGACTGGACTGTATCCGCTGCAAGGGATCGACTGTGGATCCTGTTCTGCGACTGAGAAACAACGGAATTCTGGTCTCCCGCTGCCCGGAGCAACGCTCTGATTTGCAACAAGCCTCTGCCAGCCTCTAACTGGGAGGGCTGAATCGACTCTGCTATACGGGCCACAGACGCCAAATTCTGAATCGGAGTACGATATACCTGCGGGGGCGGAAAGAGTTGACGTCGACTGGATTCTGGAGCCCGTTGACGCGCTCGCACGTCGAGTATTCGCTGGAGATTCTCCAGTTGAGTGCGCTCGGCCAAGTTAGCCAAGCGCGCGTCCTCCAAGGCTCGGGCCTCGGGGGTTTCTCCAACGATAGGAGTGTGGAGTGCATCCATGTTCCGGCGGCGAAGCTCCTCCCGCTGCAATGACGTGAGAGGCTCGGGGAGATACTCCTCGTGAGGACGCGACGGGTCGCCCCCATCCGCGCCTCCGTCAGCGCGGGGGAAACCGGGAGGACTGTGTGTCCCATCGATCACCAGAACCTCTGCAGCCGGGTCACTGCTGTCGCATTCGGATGCGTTCTCTGCGGAGCCAGTCGAACAGGCCGTAGAGGGATTCGTCGGGCTCGATTGCCGCGACTTGTGGGGTGGCCGACTGGCGGGACACCGCATGTCTCACCCACCTCTGAAGCCTCGACCGACCGGAGCGCTTGCGCCGGTGAGGAACAGGGCGGGGAGACGCCACAGGAGCCGACCGATATTGGGTCGACGGCTGCCGCAAGAGGACACCACGGACGCATGCGCGAAAGTGCGTCGCCCCACGGACGGGGAGCGCGTCGACGTCGAGTGGAGCCTCCTGAAGCCAAGCGGAGTCGTCGGCGATGAACGTGAGCGCGCCGAGAGGATCTCACGGCCCTCCACCAATGCTCCGCCCGAAACCATGATCAAAGAGATCGGAAAAAAATCGCATCTTCTCAAACTAGGCGCTAAGACTCCTAGCCCCATGGTGGGCGCCAACTGTCGTGGTTCTAACTCTGACAGTGATGTAGGGGGGTATGTATGGAGAGGCTAGATCTTAGCTATGGAGGAGTTGTAAGCACATGAGGATTAAGAGTTCAGGCCCTTCTCGGAGGAAGTAACAGCCCTACGTCTCGGTGCCCGGAGGCGGTCGACTGAATTATGTGTGTATGAATAACAGGGGTGCGAACCCTTGATACTGAGGAGGGGGGTGGCTTATATAGAGTTCGCCAGGCCCCTCCAGCCCTCAGTAATGCAGGGTTTAAAGTACATTAAGACTGGGGGTTACTGGTAACGCCCCTAATAAAGTGCTATGATGACCATAAAAGCTACTTAATGACCGACCGTTTGCGTGCAGGGTGACTTTAGATCTCCTGGCAGTCGAGTGGTTGGATCTTGGTCGAGCGATTGCTTCGTGGTCGAGTGTCTTGAATCCGTCGAGTGGGATACCTCCAAGTCGATTGAAAGGTGACTTCTTCTAGGGATGTCCTTGGGTAGGGTACTTAGGACAGGTCCATGCCCCTACCCTAGGTACATAGCTTCATCACTTGGTGCGGTGGATCTTGCAGTATTCCTTGTCGAAGCTTCCTGGTTTGTCGGTAGCCGCCAAGGCCCGGCAAGCGGCGCACCCGGCAATTTCCTTGCCAGGGTCGTCTGCCTTGGCCTTCTTGGTAGCGCCGGTGTCCTCGGATCCCTCGACGGCAAGCACGATCTTTCCCTTATGCTTCCTGTTGCGGTGCCGACCCTTCTTCGTCGGGGTGGCTGTGCCTTCGTTTGTGGAGTCGGTTTCCATGCTGCTGTCTTTGCCGGGGTACTTCCTCCCCTCTTTAGCTCGAGCGCACCTATCGGCCAGAACATAAACTTCGGCCACATCTTTGACCTTGTTCATCGCCAGCTCTTCCCCATCTTGTGGTTGCGCACATTCGGATGAAATGCGATGATCACGGCGGCAGGATGAACATCTGGGATGTTGTACTGCACCTGGCTGAACCTCTGTATGTACTTGCGCAGGGTTTCACCTTCCTTCTGGGGGATGATATGCAAATCACTTGCCTGGCCATGAGCTTGGTGGCCTCCGGTGAAGGCGCCAACGAACTCATGGCACAAGTCCGACCAAGAAAAAATGGAATCCACCGGCAAGTGCATCAACCACGACATAACATTGGGTTTAAGTGCTAACGGGAAGTAATTGGCAAGCACCTTGTCGTCGCGGGCCCCAACAGCTTGCATCGCGATGGTGTAGATACTGAGGAAATCCGACGGGTGTGTCTTGCCGTTGTACTTCTCGCCAACGTCAGGCTTGAATGTGCGGTGGGAGGGTCACTGGAATTGCCGCAGCTCACGGGTAAATGCTGGGCAACCCACCTCGTAGGGTAGGTCGCCAGATCCTCCCGGCGCTGGGTGGTCCATAGTGGGCCCTGCCCGCCGATCTGATTGGTGGCGTGCGTCGCGCCGACGCTCGATGGTGGTTCGAGCGTCCTCACAGGCTCACTCCCGAAGAACTTGGCGCTGATCATGGTGGGTCCGTGGGTCGGACGACGCCATGGATATGTTATCACAAGCGTCATCACGACGAACCGACACCCGTGGCGATGGACGTGGGGGAGGAGAGTGCACCTTGGCTGCAGCACCTCCGATCCTTCCGCCACTGGCACGTGGTGGCTCGACGGAGTGCCAGCCTGAGGGCCCCGCTGGTTGCGGCTCATCTTTGTTGGCAACACCAATGAACCTCCGGATGGTGGCTCTCCACTCGTCGAGCTTTTCCACAGCAGGAGGAAAGTCGAGGAGCAACTGCGTGCGCGCCAAAGCTTCTGCTGGTGTGGGTGGTGGCGAAATCTGCGTGGACCATGACGCGCTCCGACTCCTAACCATGTTAGAAGGAGCGTGCACCGTTTTCTCCAGCGTCTCGGCGTGCATGCTGGCCTTCTACATCCCACGGATGATGCACGGGACTCTTCCCACGGCGGCGCCCAGGGTCACCAGCGGGGTGACGCTGCTCGTCGCGCGCAACCTGGGAGGAGCGTGTCGTGGGCACCGGTGTAGGTGCCTTGGAAGTCACTGCGCCGCCCCTGGAGGGCCCCGTGACCCCTACGGGGGGCCCGACTCCATCGTTAGACTTGGTGGCGTGTGGCCCGTCATCTCGCGCACGAGCGACGCCGCTCGCCAGGCTTTGGCTGCCAGAGCAATGCGGGTGTTCGCGGGCCGCACCTCGACTTCCATCCGTGATCGCCCCACCGCTCGCCCGCTCTGGTACAGGCTATGATCGTATTCTTCTTGAGAGCCATGGCGATAAAGAACTGCTAAACTAACTGCTAGAGTGGATTTTCATAACTGCGCACCCCCTACCTGGTGCGCCAGAGATGTCAGTGGGAAACGACACCTATGGGGTCACTGGGATCCCTTCTACGGTTGGCGGGCACGGGGTTGTGCAAAGAGCGGGTCTGGCGGTCAGCACACAAATCGTTTACCCAGGTTTGGGCCACGGAGACGCGTAAAACCCTAGTCATGCTTTTGTGTATATTTGAGTGTTCTTGTGTTCTTGAACTAGCTGCGATGTCTCTCTAGTTCAAAAGATCTGAATCCCTCTCCAGTACGCATCAGGCCTCCTTTTATAGACAAAAAGGGGTAGCCACAGTGGCAAACAGGAGGTGGAAAGGTGTACAGTGGCCGAGTCTTGATGTCTACTACACAACCTTCTTCTTGTAGATGTTGTTGGGCCTCCAAGTGCAGAGGTTTGTAGGACGGTAGCAAATTTCCCTCAAGTGGATGACCTAAGGTTTATCAATCCGTAGGAGGCATAGGATGAAGATGGTCTCTCTCAAGCAACCCTGCAACCAAATAACAAAAGAGTCTCTTGTGTCCCAAACACACCCAATACAATGGTAAATTGTATAGGTGCACTAGCTCGGCGAAGAGATGGTGATACAAGTGGTATATGGATGGTAGATAAAGGTTTTTGTAATCTGAAAATATAAAAACAGCAAGGTAACTGATGATAAAAGTGAGCACAAATGGTATTGCAATGCGTTGAAACAAGGCCTAGGGTTCATACTTTCACTAGTGCAAGTTCCCTCAACAATAATAACATAATTGGATCATATAACTTTCCCTCAACATGCAACAAAGAGTCACACTAAAGTCACTAATAGCAGAGAACAAACGAAGAGATTATGGTAGGGTACGAAACCACCTCAAAGTTATTATTTCCAACCAATCCGTTGGGCTATTCCTATAAGTGTCACAAACAGCCCTAGAGTTCGTAGTAGAATAACACCTTAAGACACAAATCAACCAAAACCCTAATGTCACCTAGATACTCCAATGTCACCTCAAGTATCCGTGGGTATGATTATACGATATGCATCAAACAATCTCGGATTCATCTATTCAACCAACACATAGAACCTCAAAGAGTGCCCCAAAGTTTCTACCGGGGAGTCAAGACGAAAACGTGTGCCAACCCCTATGCATAGGTTCATGGGCGGAACCCTCAAGTTGATCACCAAAACATGCATCAAGTGGATCAATAGAATACCCCATTGTCACCACGGGTATCCCACGCAAGACATACATCAAGTGTTCTCAAATCCTTAAAGACTCAATCCGATAAGATAACTTCAAAGGGAAAACTCAATCCATTACAAGAGAGTAGAGGGGGAGAAACATCATAAGATCCAACTAGAATAGCAAAGCTCGTGATACATCAAGATCGTACCATGCTACCTCTTTTAGCACTGCGTTGGTTTTCCCCGAAGAGGAAGGGATGATGCAGCAAAGTAGCGTAAGTATTTCCCTCAGTTTTTGAGAACCAATGTATCAATCCAGTAGGAGGCTACGCGTGAGTCCCTCGCACCTGCACAAAACAAATAAATCCTAGCAACCAACGCAAATAGGGGTTGTCAATCCCTATAGGGCCACTTACGAGAGTGAGATCTGATAGATATGATAAGATAATATTTTTGGTATTTTTATGATAAAGATGCAAAGTAAAATAAAGGCAAAGTAAATGGCAAAGGAAATAACTAAGTAGTAGGAGATTAATATGATAAAGATAGACCCGGGGGCTATAGGTTTCACTAGTGGCTTCTCTCGAGTGCATAAGTATTCTATGGTGGGTGAACAAATTACTGTTGAGCAATTGACAGAATTGAGCATAGTTATGAGAATATCTAGGTATGATCATGTATATAGGCATCACGTCCGAGACAAGTAGACCGACTCCTGCCTGCATCTACTACTATTACTCCACTCATCGACCGCTATCCAGCATGCATCTAGAGTATTAAGTTAAAAACAGAGTAACGCCTTAAGCAAGATGACATGATGTAGAGGGATAGACTCATGCATTATGAAGAAAACCCCATCTTGTTATCCTCGATGGCCACAATACAATACGTGCCTTGCTGCCCTTACTGTCACCGGGAAAGGACACCGCAAGATTGAACCCAAAGTTAAGCACTTCTCCCATTGCAAGAAAGATCAAACTAGTAGGCCAAACCAAACTGATAATTCGAAGAGACTTGCAAAGATAACCAATCATACATAAAATAATTCAGAGAAGATTCAAATATTATTCATAGATAGACTTGATCGTAAACCCACAATTCATCGGTCTCAACAAACACACCGCAAAAAGAAGATTACATTGAATAGATCTCCACAAGAGAGGGGGAGAACATTGTATTAAGATCCAAAAAGAGAGAAGAAGCCATCTAGCTACTAACTATGGACCCGTAGGTCTGAAGTAAACTACTCACACTTCATCGGAGAGGTTATGGTGTTGATGTAGAAGCCCTCCGTGATCGATGCCCCCTCCGGTGAAGCTCTGGAACAGGCCCCAAGATGGGATCTCGTGGATACAGAAAGTTGCGGCGGTGGAATTAGGGTTTTGGCTCCGTATCAGATCGTTTGGGGGTACGTGGGTATATATAGGAGGAAGAAGTACGTCGGTGGAGCAACAGGGGGCCCACGAGGGTGGGGGCGCGCCTGGTAGGGTAGGGCGCGCCCCCTACCTCGTAGCCTCATGTTACGTGCCTTGACATAGGG
Source organism: Triticum urartu (assembly GCF_003073215.2). Classification (NCBI taxonomy): domain Eukaryota; kingdom Viridiplantae; phylum Streptophyta; class Magnoliopsida; order Poales; family Poaceae; genus Triticum; species Triticum urartu. The sequence goes on along the minus strand of NC_053024.1, from coordinate 571,270,572 downwards.
TCGAAGTCTCCTGAGTTGTATTCGGTGAGAAAATCACGTTCCCGAAGGTTTCATTCCGATTGGACTCCGTTTGATATTCCTTTTCTTCGAAACCCTAAAACAGGCAAAAAAACAGCAATTCTGGGCTGGGCCTCCGGTTAATAGGTTAGTCCCAAAAATAATATAAAAGTGGATAATAAAGCCCAATAATGTCCAAAATAGTAGATAATATAGCATGGAGCAATCAAAAATTATAGATACGTTGGAGACGTATCATACCACCTCAAGAACACGAGAGAGAGAGAGAGATCAAACACATAGCTACTGGTACATACCCTCAGCCCCGAGGGAGAACTACTCCCTCCTTGTCATGGAGAACACCAGGATGATGAAGATGGCCACTGGAGAGGGATTCCCCCTCCGGCAGGGTGCCGGAATGGGTCTAGATTGGCTTTCAGTGGCTACGGAGGCTTCTGGCGGCGGAACTCCCGATCTATTGTGCTCCCCGAAGTTTTTAGGGTATATGGGTATATATGGGAGGAAGAAGTACGTCGGTCGACCTCCGAGCTGTCCACGAGGTAGGGGGCGCGCCCAGGGGGGTGGGCACGCCCCCCACCCTCGTGGGCAGCCCGGGTGTCGGTGTCAAAACCGGCGGATCTCGGGTAGTGGGTCCCGAACTGTGCGTCTAGGCCGGATGGTAACAGGAGGCAGGGAACACGATGTTTTACCCAGGTTCGGGCCCTCTTGATGGAGGTAAAACCCTACGTCATGCTTGATTAATATTGATGATATGGGTAGTACAAGAGTAGATCTACCACGAGATCAAGGAGGCTAAACCCTAGAAGCTAGCCTATGGTATGATTGTTGTATATGGAGTTGATGTCTTACGGACTACAACCCTCCGGTTTATATAGACACTGGATAGGGTTAGGGTTACATAGAGTCGGTTACAATGGTAGGAGATCTTGAATATCCGCATCGCCAAGCTTGCCTTCCACGCCAAGGAAAGTCCCATCCGGACACGGGACGAAGTCTTCAATCTTGTATCTTCATAGTCCAGGAGTCCGGCTGAAGGTATAGTCCGGCTACCCGAACACCCCCTAATCCAGGACTCCCTCAGTAGCCCCTGAACCAGGCTTCAATGACGACGAGTCCAGCGCGCAAATTGTCTTCGGCATTGCAAGGCGGGTTCCTCCTCCAAGTCCTTCATAGAAGATTGTAAACACCAAGAGTAGTGTCTGGCTCTGCAAAATAAGCTTCCACATATTGCCATAGAGAGAATAATATTAACACAAATCAAATCTGCTGATGTATTCCGTAGTGCGTCATCACACTACAGCCAAGTCCTTTACTCGAATCATTTTCACTTTTCCACCTCAGCGTGTTTTGCGAGGCAGTTTCCTTGGCACGTCTTGTCAAAGCAGAGATCGTGTGCCCCCCTTTTACGGGATTCTCATCAATACGGACGTGGGTAACCCAACCGCGCCACTTATCACGGCGCTTGGGAGGCAAGCGAGTTTTACTAGGCAGGTGGGGACGCACAACCGCATCTTCCCATATAAGGGGACAAGGATCCACCTTTTTACCTACGCCTTCTTCCTCCTTTGCCTATCCATCTCCTGCGCACCCGAGCTCCAGCGCCCAAGCCCGCACTTCCCACCTCAACCTTCTCCAGCAATGTCCGGAGCGGGAGGCAAGTGGATGGTCTCCTCCGCCACGGAGGGCCAAGTCAAGAAGCTAAGGAAGGCCGGATACCTGTCCAAGGACATCGCGCACCGGCTTCCCGAAAAGGGGCAACTTCTCCCCACCCCAAGGCCCCATGAGAGGGTAGTATTTCTCCCCCACTTCCTCCGCGGACTGGGTTTTCCACTCCACCCATTTGTCCGGGGGCTCATGTTCTACTACGGCCTGGATTTCCACGATCTGGCTCCGAACTGCATCCTCAACATCTCGGCGTTTATCGTCGTGTGCGAGGCTTTTCTCCGCGTCCGCCCTCATTTCGGCCTCTGGCTCAAGACTTTCAACATCAAGCCCAAGGTGGTGCGCGGCAGCCAGACGAAGTGCGGAGGCGCCATGGCGGGCAAGATGGCCAACGTCCTATGGTTCGAGGGCTCTTTCGTGGAGACCCTAAAGGGATGGCAATCCGGGTGGTTTTATATCACCGAGCCGCGCGATCCGAAATGGACCGCAGCCCCCGAGTTCCGATCCGGACCCCCCACGCGGCTTATATCCTGGAAAGAGACGGGCCTGTCGTGGGGTGACGAAAAAGAGGTGACCGGATTGCAAACATGCATCCAGTCCTTGGTGAACCAGCCAGTCCGGCTTGTTAATGTAATTCAGGTTATGCTCGTCCGCCGGATCCTCCCGTGCCAACAACGGGATTTTAATCTGTGGGAGTTCGACCCGGCGCAGCATCAAACCCTCAGCAGGCTCTTCGACACGACGTACGAAGACGCCTGGAAGATGCTATTCAAGGGCGCCGAGGCTCCCGCATCCGCTTCCAAGGACCGCGGATACAGCTCGCAGCGTCATGCTAGCGAGGTAAGCCATCTACACATTTTACACGATGTTAAGCTTTTTTCATAGTTTAACTCTATGCGGGATCTAAACTCCCTTACCTTTGACAGGCTTGGCGGGCGATATCCGGACCGATTAACTGTCTGGCTCCGCTGCCCGAAGACCCAGCCCCAGCTCTACTAGTGAAGCTGCTGGTTCCGGCGCCTTATGTGGTGCCGGAGAAGAAGGCCAAGAAGAAGAAGACCACGGGGACTCGAAAGAGTGCCCGCAACGTGGTGGTGTCGGACTCGTCATCTAACGAGTCTGAGACGCCCTCCTCCCGCGAAAACAAGGAGGAAGAAGAAAACTCTCCCCCCCCAGCGGAGGGAGGAGAGAAGAGGAAGGCCGCCCCAACGGGGGAGGCCGAGGGGTCTAGGAAAAGGAAGACCCCTCCGCCGGACTACGCCCCCAACGCCGAAGAGGGCAAAGAGGAGTGGCCAAACCGGGCCAAGCGTCCGGCGAAATCGTAAGTTCGGATATCAGAGTAACTCATGATGTTCCTTTGTTGCACAGCTTTCCCTAATGTCGAATGTAATTATGCAGTCCGCCCCGGGCCGAATTCGACGAATTATCGGGCGGCTCCCTGGACTCATCGGACATGAACTCAGTTCTTCCCGTTGTCTCCCCCCGCACTGCAGATGACGCTGAAGTGGCATCGCGACAAGCCCCGGGGCAGGAGGAGGTGGTCCCGGAGGAGCCGCAAGGCAACCTCCCGGACTCCAGGAGTGAAGGGGATAAGGCTCCCCAGGGCTCTCAGTCCGGCTTTGTGCCGGACACCGCGCCGGAATCTTCCACAGTTCCGGACCGCGGTAGGCGAACTCCTTCCAAGAGGAGCAAGCCTTCTGAGCTGGCGGCCTCCGTCCAACCGGAGGTGCCGGACAATCTGCTGGAGGTGCTTGACGACGCCTCCATCGACGAGGGGCACCGTACTATTATGAGTACGGTGATCCAGAAGGTTCAATCCGCCAAGAGCGGACTGACTGAAGCTTGCGCTAACCTTCTAACAGGCTTCGAGGTAAGTAAAAATATGTAAAAATATTACCGCATAGACAGTAGCCCCTGATGCTCTGTTTGGCGTTCGGAAAGAAAAGCCGAATAGAGGATCTATTAAATTTCGCAGGAGCCTAAAAAAAGAGTCAATATGCGTATGCAGGCTTCGCTGCTATCCACCGCCGCACTGACTGTGGAGGTGGGTGTCCTGAAGCAGGACCTCGAGCGGACCGAGCAAGAGCTCGGCCTTGCCAAGCGGCGGCTCGAGGAGGAAGAAGGAAAGAAATACCTTACAGAAAAAGTGCCTATAAAAAGGCTTGATTGCAAAAAGAGTAACAGGATTGTACTGCTTATTGTAGGGGCCACGACTGAGGTGGCGACCCTTAAGCAGGAGCTGTCTGAGGCCAAAAAGAAAACGGCCGCGGAGCGCACCGAGCGAGACAGACTTGGGGCTAAGGTCGACGAGGTGCAGCAAGAGCTTCAGGCTCTCATGAAAAAACATGAGAGTTTGGAGCTGGAGTCGAAGGCGCAAGCATCCGAGCTTGCAACGGCCCTAGTAGCTGCCAAGTCTGCCAAGGCCGAAGCCCAAAAGGCCCTCCAAGAGTTGGAGGAGATGAGGAAGATAGCAGCGGGTAAGGCATTCTTTATGCAAAGCAGAAATATAAAAGTGAACTGCTTGTTACTTACCCGAATCCGGAGCTCTCCAGGGGCATTCGCAGATCTTCCCCGCAGCGTATCCGACGCCGCCGCATTCTACCGAGCTGAAGAGGGTAGCTCGACGGAGAAGGTGTTCTGGTCTCAGTATTCTGAGGCCGGACACCCTGTGCCCTTGAGCGACCTGTTGAAACAGCTGGTCGAGCTCCACAAGGTGGCCGAGCAGGCCATGAAGGGCTTCATAGTTCGGCTGTGGCCCGGAGAGGCCCTGCCTGGGAGCTATTTCGGGCTGGTGCGGTGGCTGGTGGAGGCCTGTCCGAGGCTCGAGGTCATCAAGCGCTCCGTCTGCATCGAAGGTGCCCGTCGGGCCCTTGCCCATGCAAAGGTGCACTGGGGTAAGCTGGACGGTGAGAAGCTTGTGAAGGACGGGCCGCCGCCGGGGAAGGAGCATCGCAAGCCCGAGAACTACTACAAGGATGTTCTTGCAGGTGCCCGCCTTGTGGCGGATGAATGTACCAAGGATGTGATTTTTGAATGAACTCGCTCGTGTTTATCCTGTGCGCTGAAAACTTGTTCATATGCGCTAAGCAATGCTTATTGAATTTAAAATATTACTTTCTGTGCGGCCGTTTATCAAAAATTGAGAGATGGCCAGTCGTCGGCTTCTGCCCCCATGCCACTAGTGCTGGGGTGTTCGGGATAAACCTGAGCGCTCTTTTTCCCAAAGTTGGGTCCATCGAGAGAGGCGCTCAGCACAACGAACCGGGCAATTGGACTATGATGCTTGAACACTCTCACTTAGCCATAGAACTCTATAATTTTAAATTTCGGCGAAGCCCCTAGATCGGAAGACCGAGTTCGGGGCGCTATCCACGCCTTGGCCGGACAAAGCCAGCTCCTCGCTCGAAGCGGCTGCCTTTAGGGACTCGAAAAACCTCTCGAACAGCGACTGGTCTCTCGCCACATCATGACAGTCAGTTTTAGCTTTCTCCACTGAGGTGCTTAACCTAGCTGAACCGGGGCACAATCGCAGTGGTTCTCCTAGTGCTACCTTAGCCGATAGAGCGGAACGTAAGGCACCAAGACATAGGAGCCGGGCAAACCCAACTATTGACCCAAATCATGATTCGGAGCCGATGCATATAGTGCTATAAGTTCGAGCTGCCGCACTTGTGAAAGTGTACGGACTTCTCACACCATTATGAGGGGTACTAAAGCCCCTGGCGTGTTTGCCGTACCATGGTGCACGGGTGCAATCATGTCATTTAATAAACATAAATGTGAAAAGAAGATAATGCAAAAAATAGACAAGAAGCTAAGCATTGTTTATAGAGAGGCTATTTATCAAAGCCGAACGATACAAATAGTGCGGTAAGCAAAAGATATTGGACTATTTAGTATGTCCTGACCAGGGCAGGCCGCGGAATTGTATTTAAAACAGGTATACCGCTCGTAACCGAGACCACCTGGGAGTTCCATAATGCGGCATGGCTTGTCTGCCTCCCAGGAGCTTGCATCATTTGTGCGGCAGTTGAATTGCCGAACAGGTCGTCCGAAGTATGGAGTCCTGAAAGTAAGAAAAAATTTAAAAAAAAGAATTCGGCAGCCCCTAGTACATTTTAAGCCGTATTTTGTGCATGCCGTTATTGTGCCCCTTCCCCTGTGCCCATGGTATGTCAAGGGCGTAGTTATGTATGCGAGGTACTGGTTTCGTTATGTCGCGAGAGCTGGGGTTGGGACCGCATTGCTACGATTGCTCAGAGTGTGCCAGGCGGTCCTGCTATGGGTTACTCCGGGCGCGCTTGGCAGTGTCTGGCTTTTTGATGGCCGGACTGGAGAATTGCCTGAGAAGGATACTTTGTACCTCCGCTACGAGAGCCTCCGTGTGCTCCTCTGTACGGAGGGAGCGTTCGGTGTTTCCGTTGACCGTGATTACTCCTCGAGGGCCTGGCATCTTGAGCTTGAGATATGCGTAGTGCGGCACCGCATTGAACTTTGCAAATGCGGTTCGTCCGAGCAGGGCGTGATAGCCGCTGCGAAACGGGACTATATCGAAGATTAATTCTTCGCTTCGGAAATTGTCCGGAGATCCGAAGACCACGTCAAGTGTTACTGAGCCTGTACAGTTGGCTTCTACACCTAGTATAACGCCTTTAAAGGTCATTTTTGTGGGCTTAATCCTTGAGGGATCTATGCCCATTTTCCGCACTGTATCCTGATAAAGCAGGTTCAGGCTACTGCCGCCGTCCATGAGGACTCTTGTGAGATGAAATCCGTCGATGATTGGGTCGAGAACCAATGCGGTGAAGCCGCCATGACGGATGCTAGTGGGATGGTCCCTTTGATAAAAAGTGATCGGGTAGGAGGACCATGGGTTAAACTTTGGGGCGACTGGCTCCATCGCGTATACGTCTCGTAGCGCACGCTTCCGCTCCCGCTTGGGAATGTGGGTTGCGTATATCATGTTCACCGTCCGCACTTGTGGGGGAAAGCCCTTCTGTCCATTGTTGTTTGGCGGCTTGGGCTCCTCCTCGTCGTCGTTGTGCAACCCCTTGTCTCTATTTTCGGCCCTTAACTTGCCTGCCTGCTTGAACACCCAATAATCCCTATTAGTGTGATTGGCTGGCCTTTCGGGGGTGCCATGTATCTGGCACAAGCGATCGAGTATTCGGTCCAAACTGGACGGGCCCTGAGTATTCTTTTTGAATGGCTTTTTCCGCTGACCGGATTTATAGCCTTTGAATCCGGCATTGACTGCCGTGTCTTCATTGCTGTCGCTGCTAACGTGGCGTTTTTGCTTATTCCGACGTGTCCTGCCACTTTTGTCCTTGGTATCCGAATTACCAGGGTTCTTTGATAAGTTGTTACTGCGAGCTAGCCAGTTGTCTTCTCCCGCGCAAAAGCGGGTCATGAGTGTCGTGAGGGCTGCCATGGATTTCGGCTTTTCCTGTCCCAGATACCGGGCAAGCCACTCGTCGCGGATGTTATGCTTGAAGGCTGCTAGGGCCTCTGCGTCCGGACAGTCGACTATCTGGTTTTTTTTTGTTAGGAACCGTGTCCAGAATTGTCTGGCCGATTCCTCTGGTTGCTGAATTATGTGGCTTAAGTCGTCGGCATCCGGTGGTCGCACGTAAGTGCCCTGGAAGTTGTCGAGGAATGCGGCTTCCAGGTCCACCCAAGAACCTATTGAGTCTGCTGGCAAGCTGTTAAGCCAATGCCGGGCCGGTCCTTTAAGTTTGAGCGGGAGGTATTTGATGGCATGTAGATCATTGCCGCGTGCCATGTGGATGTGAAGGAGATAATCCTCGATCCATACCGCCGGATCTGTTGTGCCATCATATGATTCGATGTTTACGGGTTTGAAACCCTCTGGGATTTTATGATCCATTACTTCATTCGTGAAGCATAGCGGGTGTGCGGCGCCTCTGTACTAGGCTATATCACGACACAGCTCGGAAGAGCTATGTCTGTTGTGTTCGGCCCGGCCGGATTTGTTGTATCCGGAGTGAAGATCATTGTCACATGCCGTAGGGCGCCTGCGCGATTCGTAGATCGATCTTGTTTGTCTTGCCTTATCCTCCAGTATGTCTCGCAGGTCTGGCGCATTTTCCCGTGCCTTAGTTGAGCAACGTCAGGGCATGGCTTGGGTGGAGGGCCGAGAGACCTCTCTGTCGCGGCCGCGAGGTGGCCGGTCTGCCATGTCATGCGCTAGTGATGTAGGTGCTTCCTCCTCTGATCGGGGTAGTGGCCTGCGCATCGGGTAACTCTTGGAGGGGCGTTCGAGTTATACTCTTCGGCCGCAAGGACTTCAGTCCATCTGTCAGCTAGCAAATCTTGGGCAGCTCTAAGTTGTTGCTGCTTTTTCTTGAGGCTGCTTGCCATGGCTAAAAGCCTGCGTTTAAAACGCTCTTGTTTGGCGGGGTCTAATGGTATGACGAAATCATCGTCATCGAGGCTTGCCTCGTCTTCGGAGGGAGGCGTATAGTTATCATCCTCGACCTCTCGGTCTGCCGCTCTCTCATGAGGGCTGGCTTCTCCATCTTCCTGTGCTGAATCTTGCTGAGGTGGGTGTTCTTCGGCGCTATCCGGGGTAGTGTTATCTCCCATGCCGGAATCACCGTTTTTGCTTTGGCGGGATTTAGAGCGGCGCCGCTGACGCCGGCGCTTTGGCTGATTCTTGGGGGCGTCATCCCCCACTATTCCATCGCCATCTCCATCTTTTGGAGTATCCACCATATATATGTCATATGACGAGGTGGCCTTCGAGCGCCCTACAGGTGCTGGTTCCTGTTCGTCTCCTACATTGTCGTTCATGCTGTCGTTGTTTTCGGAGCCGAAGTCAAGCATGTCGGTTAGATCGTCGATAGTGGCTACAAAGTGGGTGGTGGGTGGGCTTTGAATTTCCTCATCGTCCGTATCCCACCCTCGCTGACCGTAGTCCGGCCAGGGCTCTCCTGATAAAGAGAGAGACTTAAGAGAATTTAGGATGTCACCAAAAGGCGAATGCTGAAAGATGTCTGCAGTGGTGAACTCCATTATCGGCGCCCAATCGAATTCGATTGGCAGGGGCGCGGGGGGTTCGGAGTCCGGGGAGGAGTCCGGATCCTCGGAGTCACGGGTTGTGCAGAGTGCGGGGCTAGTGTTCGGCTCGATCGTTTTTGGGATCGCAGTCCCCGAGGTGACGTCCAACCGCTCATCCTCGATTGGCGCAATAGGCTCCGAGTTAGGGGTCGGAACTGATGCGCGTGTGGCCTCCAGGACACTGTCCGGGGGCAGAGCTAGATCATGCCCCTCGAGATAGTGCGGCGCACTTGGCCGTGGCTCGAACCCGTCGAAGATCAAGTCTCCGCGGATGTCAGCCGTGTAGTTTAAGCTTCCAAACCTGACTTGATGGCCAAGGGCGTAGCTTTCGATCTTCTCCAGGTGGACGAGCAAATTGGCCCGCAGAGCGAAGCCGCCGAAGACGAAGATCTGTCCGGGGAGAAAAGTCTCACCCTGGACCGTATCATTGTTGATGATCAAAGGAGCCATCGGGCCTAAAGGCGACGGCACAGAGGAATTATCAATGAAAGCACCAATGTCGGTGTCAAAACCGGCGGATCTCGGGTAGTGGGTCCCAAACTATGCATCTAGGCCGGATGGTAACATGAGGCAGGGAACACGATGTTTTACCCAGGTTCGGGCCCTCTTGATGGAGGTAAAACCCTACGTCCTGCTTGATTAATACTCATGATATGGGTAGTACAAGAGTAGATCTACCACGAGATCAAGGAGGCTAAACCCTAGAAGCTAGCCTATGGTATGATTGTTGTATATGGAGTTGATGTCCTACGGACTACAACCCTCCGGTTTATATAGACACCGGATAGGGTTAGGGTTACATAGAGTCGGTTACAATGGTAGGAGATCTTGAATATCCGCATCGCCAAGCTTGCCTTCCACGCCAAGGAAAGTCCCATCCGGACACGGGACGAAGTCTTCAATCTTGTATCTTCATAGTCCAGGAGTCCGGCTGAAGGTATAGTCCGGCTACCCGAACACCCCCTAATCCAGGACTCCCTCACCGGGACTCTCCTGGTCCAACTCCGATACTCCGTGGGCTTCTTCTGGTCCAAAAATAAGTTCCGTGAAGTTTCAGGTCAATTGGACTCCGTTTGATTTTCCTTGTCTGCGATACTCTAAAACAAGGAAAAAACAGAAAGTGGCATTGGGCTCTGGGTTAATAGAATAGTCCCAAAAATAATATATAAGTGTTTAATAAAGCCCATAAATATCCAAGGTTGATAATATAATAGCATGGAACAATCAAAAATTATAGATACGTTGGAGACGTATCAACATCCCCAAGCTTAAATCCTGCTCGTCCTCGAGTAGGTAAATGATAAAAACAGAATTTTTGATGTGGAATGCTACCTAACATATTTATCCATGTAGTTCTCTTTATTGTGGCAAGAATATTCAGATCCATAAGATTCAAGACAAAAGTTTAATATTGATAATATAATAGCATGGAACAATCAAAAATTATAGATACGTTGGAGATGTATCAAGTCTATCCACTGGCATCGTCAGACAAACACATTTAATGCACTGCTGACGTGCCCCTCTTGCTTTATTGGGGACGACAAAGAAGCTCATCCCAGCTGTCGTCACCTCGCCTGGCTCCGACGCGCGTCCAAGTGGACGAGGCGTTGTAGCACCATGTTGGCTAGTTGTTGGGATGGCGCGGTGGTGGAGCCTTCACGAAGATCTGCATGCCACCACGCAGGTGCTTGTTGAGTTGGTGTGGAGGCCGCGTGCTGCCACGCAGATGCCTGCCCAGCTGGTCGAGCTAGCAGCTGCATGGGAGCGGCGGTGGAGTCTTGGCAGGTGCGGGCATGGCTGCAGCCCCGCAGACGTCCTCGGCAAGGGTCTTACCGGGGGTCTTGTGGGTTTCCTTGGCAAGGATCTCGCCAACGATCGTCGTCTTCTGGTTCTCATCTGATCTTGTGTATTTATGATCTCTACAAAGATCTAGATGCCACCACGGAGGTGCCTCCCGAGCCTTGGTTCCAATGTGGTTGATGGCGTTGGAAACCCTTGGGCTCAAGGGTGGCGCGCCCTGCTGATGTCAAGCAAGTTGCCCCGGCAAGGATCTTGCCGGGGCCGCGGAAACCACCTCGGCAAGACTCTTGCCGAGGGAGTCCACCTTGCCCTCTTGCTCTCTTTGCGCTCCTGGTCTTGGCGTTGTTTTGGTCGTCTTGTGCTCTGCCATCCCTCCTCTGCCCTGCTTAGTGCGACCGTGGGCGTTGCTCTGACTGCCCGTGCACAAGTAAAGGGGTGCAAAAGGAGAGCCCCTACTTTTGTACACGGACAAGTGGTAGCTGCGCACGCATGCATAACTCATCAGTTACATTACTATAACCTCGAATAATAAGGGAAACCGAATATGCACAAGACAGTAACACTCACTTTAAGTTGTAAGGAAGGAGTATTTTCTCTTTGTTTTGATTTTTAAGAAACGATTGTAGCAAGTTGTCCTCGGTTTCTATGACATTGTGTTTAACCGTCCATTCATGTATGACATTTGGGTTAATGAACCCAATGTCATAGATTTGTGCTTTTCTACATTCGACGATCTTCAATCTGCATAATATAGTGAGGATAATTATATATACATGCAATGAAAGAGTTGAGCTATATATAGAGACTTAATTACAGAAGTAGTACTTACAGACAGTAGCAAGTCACGAGTGATTTGTCGAGGGCCTTTTGATTGTATAACTGGAAAAACTCGTCAAATTCAACAGGAAACAGATCCATTCCAATGAGGTTGTGCTCCTCTTTAATTCTCATTGTCAAAGCATCCTTCCCAGAATTGTTGCAGGTTTCCATGGACCATTCATGGAATCTTTGCATCACCATTGTTAGAAGAGGACTTCTGTCTTTGACGAGAGGCTTCCCGTACTGGTATCTGAATTGGTCCACCTCCATTGTTTCAAAATGTACATCATCGCCCAGGTAATCAGGAAGATTGGTACCGGGCACCATCCCCAGCAGATTAGCGACGATATCGCTAGACACCTTGAGCGGGGGGCACGATTGGTTCGCGTGTTCACCAAGTTGTGGAATTTTTTCCCACTTCTTCGCTGTGCTAACCTTGCATCAGTGGAAGTAGTTCCCGACCGTCGCGCATCTTCATATGTCTTTTTAAGAGCGCAGACATAGTTGGAATCCGGCGAAGGCGCTTGTGGTCGCTTCAGGGCATAGATAGTGTGGTTTGATTTCACCGGATCGATCATCTCCTTCGGAGGTGGAGGTTTCTTTGCAAAAAAAAGTCCCTCACTTGGGCTTGACAGATCTCCGCCTTTTCCTTCTTGGTCCTCTCGTATGGTAACTTTTACAAAGCCTTGAGAGATGGACCGTATCTGAATTGCCTCCCACCTCTGGCTGTACTGCTAGCAGCCGGAGCGGCGGCGTCTCTCTTCCATCGTTTCTTACGAGGCGGTGAAGGAGGAGGAGTGCTCCGACGTGCTGGAGGAGCCGGAGCGACGGCGTCTGTCTTCCACCCTTGCTGATGAGAAGGAGGAGGAGGCGGACTGCTCGGACGCGCCGGAGGAGGCGAATGAGGAGGCGGAGTGCCGGCCTCACGCGCCGGAGGAGCCGTAGAAGGAGGCAGAGTGCCTTGATCACTCACCGTAGGAGGAGGAGTAGGAGGAGGTGGAGTGCCTTGACTTGCCGAAGGAGGAGGAGGAGGCGGAGGCGTCCTGCTCGGAAGCTTGATGTACTCCTTCCGCCATAGACATGTAGTCCTCAGAGCATAACTCTGTTGTGTCTCCCCTTCACCTGTAGGGTGGTCAAGATCGAGTTCCTCAAATCGCTCCATTACTTCATCCACCGACACAACAACATAGCCATGCGGAATCGGATGGCAGTGAAAAGTACTGTCGGGTTGAAGAGGTGCAATAGAGCCGACAGCCGCCTTCAAGGTGAGGTTTTGGCATTTCATCATAAGCTGGCAATGTTGAGCCTCCGTGATACCATCCACGAGGTAGCTTGGAGCTGTGAAGTCAGGCTACTGAATGAGCTCCATGGAAGCCATGCTGCTTCTCTGCTGAGATGACGGGGTAGCTTCGTGCCACTGAGATGGTTGGTCGGCAGCTCGCTGGCTCTCAACTTGTTCCTCTAGCTTTAGTACTCTTGCATTGAGCTTCTGCATTGAGCTCAGATCCAGTTTCCTCTTCCTCTCCCGGGTTTTGTAACCGCCTGCTATGGGAAACCCAACCTTCCATGCAACGAAGCCCGGCGTGCCTTGTGTTCGTCCAGGGTGCTTAGGATTCCCGAGTGCCTCAGTCAGCTCGTCCTTCTCAGCTCCTGTTTCCTGTTCCTCTCTCTGGTTTTGTAACCGCCTGCTACGGGAAACCCAACCTTCCACGCAACGGATCCTGGCGTGCCTCGTGTTCATCCAGGGTGCTTAGGATTCCCGAGGGCCTCAGTCAGCTTGTCCTTCTCTCCTTCTTGAGGAGGAGGAGGCGGAGGCGTCCTGTTCGGAAGGTTCATGTACTCCTTTCGCCATAGGCATGTAGTCCTCAGAGCATATATAACTCTGTTGTGTCTCCCCTTCACCTGTAGGGTGGTCAAGATCGAGCTCCTCAAATCCCTCCATTACGTCATCCACCGACACAACAACATAGCCATGCAGAATCGGACGGCAGTGAAAAGTACTGTCGGGTTTAGGAGGTGCAATAGAGCCGACAACCGCCTTCAAGGTGAGGTTTTGGCATTTCATCATAAGCTGGCAATGTTGAGCCTCCGTGATAGCATCCACGGGGTAGCTAGGAGCCGTGAAGTCAGGCTGCTGAACGAGCTCCATGGAAGCCACGCTGCTTCTCCGCTGAGATGGCGGGGTAGCTTCATGCCACTGAGATGGTTGGTCGGCAACTTGCTGGCTCTCAAATTGTTCCTCTAGCTTTAGTACTCTTGCATTGAGCCTCTGCATTGAGCTCAGCTCCTGTTTCCTCTTCCTCTCCCGGGTTTTATCACCGCCTGCTATGGGAAACCCAACCTTCCACGCAATGGAGCCTGGCGTGCCTCGTGTTTGTCCAGGGTGCTTAGGATTCCCGAGGGCCTCAGTCAGCTCGTCCTTCTCTCTGTCGGGAATGAACGTCCCTTGCTGCGCCGCTGTAGGATCGAAGTATTTCTAGAGGGGGGTGATTAGACTACTTGACCAAATAAAAACTTAACCTTTTCCCAATTTTAGTTCTTGGCAAATTTTAGCTATTTTAGGACAAGTCAAGCAATCATCACACAATTCAAGCAAGCATGCAAAGAGTATATTGGCAGCGGAAAGTAAAGCATGCAACTTGCAAGAATGTAAAGGGAAGGGTTTGGAGAATTCAAACGCTATTGGAGACACGGATGTTTTTCCCGTGGTTCGGATAGGTGGTGCTATCCTGCATCCACATAGATGGAGACTTCAACCCACGAAGGGTAACGGTTGCGCGAGTCCACACAGGGCTCCACCCAAGGGCAACGGTTGCGCGAGTCCACACAGGGCTCCACCCACGAAGGGTCCACGAAGAAGCAACCACCCACGAAGGGTCCACGAAGAAGCAACCTTGTCTATCCCACCATGGCCATCGCCCACGAAGGACTTGCCTCACTAGAGGTAGATCTTCATGAAGTAGGCGATCTCCTTGCCCTTACAAACTCCTTGGTTCAACTCCACAATCTTGTGGGAGGCTCCAAGTGACACCTATCCAATCTAGGAGACACCACTCTCCAAGAAGTAACAAATGGTGTGTAGGTAATGAACTCCTTGCTCTTGTGCTTCAAATGATAGTCTCCCCAACACTCAACTCTCTCTCATAGGATTTGGATTTGGTGGAAAGAAGATTTGAGTGGAAAGCAACTTGGGAAGGCTAGAGATCAAGATTCATATGGTAGGAATGGAATGTCTTGGTCTCAACACATGAGTAGGTGGTTCTCTCTCAGAACATATGAGTTGGAATGATGTGTGTGTTCTGATGGCTCTCTCCTGAATGAGAAAGAGGTGGAGGGGTATATATAGCCTCCACACAAAATCCAACCGTTACATACAATTTACCAATCTCGGTGGGACCGAATCAGAAAACTCGGTCTGACCGAAATAGTAAACCTAGTGACCGTTAGGAATTTCGATGGGACTGACATGCAACTCGGTAGGACCGATTCGGTTAGGGTTTGGGCATAACGTAATCTCGGTGAGACCGATTACACAAACTCGGTGAGACCGAATTTGGTAATTAGCTAACCAGAGAGTTGGTCAGGCAAACTCGGTGGGACCGATTTGCTCTTTCGGTGAGACCGAGTGGAACTCGGTGAGACCGAAAAGTTACAAAGGGGAAACACTGAGTTTACATTGCAATCTCGGTGGGACCGAAAAGTTACGAAAGGGAAACAGAGAGTTTGCAACCCCATCTCGGTGGGACCAAGATTCTTATCGGTAGAACCGAATTGCTAGGGTTTGGCAGTGGCTAATGACAAGTGAAACTCGATGGCGCCGGATAGGAAGAATCGGTAGGACCGAGTTTGGCTTAGGGTTTAGGTCATATGTGGATATGGGAAAGTAGTTGAGGGTTTTGGAGCATATCACTAAGCACATGAAGCAAGAGGCTCAGTAAGCAACACCTCATCCCTCCTTAATAGTATTGGCTTTTCCTAAAGACTCAATGTGATCTTGGATCACTAAAATATAAAATGAAGAGTCTTGAGCTTTTGAGCTTGAGCCAATCCTTTGTCCTTAGCATTTTGAGGGTTCCACTTTCACATCCATGCCATGCCAATCATTGAGCTTTCCTGAAATAATCATCTTGGAATAGCATTAGCTCAATGAGCTATATGTTGTTATGAATTACCAAAACCACCTAGGGATAGTTGCACTTTCAATCTCCCCCTTTTTGGTAATTGATGACAACATATAGATCAAAGCTTCGACAAATGATAATAAGCATGAAATATATCGTCGCTTTGAGAAGTATGTGATAAGTAAGAGCTCCCCCTAAATTTGTGCATATTTAAAATTTGCTTTGGACTGCAACTGCACAAAGAATTAGAATTATGGGTTACTCTTCCATGTCACATACATCTTGGTGGAGCGCTCAAAAATGATAAGATTGAAATACATGCACTCATCACCAAGAATAGTGAATGATCACAAACGATAGATAGAATGATAATATTTAAGCAAGCATTAAGCAAACATTAAGTGTAGCTTATGATCAAACACATGATCATCAATGTCTCACAAATAATGACATAGTATCTCAGGCACTCAAAAGCAAACAAGTTTGAAAACCACCAAATAAAGCAAGAGAGAAAAGCAACACTCTCTCTCTCGAAGCCTATGATCTATACATCTTCTCCCCCTTTGGCAACAAGTTACCAAAAAGTTCCTAGAAAATGCATAGCACTAGATCGACGCTCAGGCTTGATCTTCAAGTGGTGGTGGAGTCCGGAGCACTCCAAGGACGAAGCCTTCGGTAGACGTGGTCGGAGTCGAGGCTGAAGTGGATGCTGGAGCTGGTGGAACTGAGGCTGTGGCTGGTGCATACGTTGTAGCTCTGATGTCAGCAACTGGCTGTGCAGACGACCTCGGACCTCGTGGCACCCTCGCAAAAGCATCAGTCGTGGTCCTGCCTCTCCTCTCATTCATGTCCTCCTAGAGCTGCTCCACGGCAGTCTGTATCTCTGTCACCTTGATGTCCAAGTCATAGAACCTCTGTTCCATGATCCTCTCTAAACTCGCTTGGTTCTAAGTCAGGGTGGCTATACTCTGCTCAATCCGCAGGGTGGACGCAATCAGGTAACCAAGCTGCTCTTGTTTGGTTTTCAGGAAGTAATCAGATGCCTCCTCTTGAGTAGGCATCCTGGCAGCTTTCTCCTTCTTCGCCTTCTCCTTCTGAGCTTGTGCATGGGCAGATGATGGTTCATTTTCAGTTATAACAACTTGATTATCTTTGAAATCTGGACGGATGGGCAGGTGTTCCTTATCCAACAAATATACGCCCGTGCCCATCTTGGAGTTGATGAGATCCTGAATCTGAGGGGCATATCCACAGCTCCTCTTCTAATCTGCCGCAGTCCTTTTGATTGTTTCCACTATGAGGCTCATGACTTTGAATTTTTGAGGCACGTCAAAGACATGAAGCAAATTGATCGCGTGACCTCTGATCATCTTGTGATCTCCAGACTTGGGCAGAAGGGTGTGCCTAAGGATCCAGTTGATCGTAGGCAATCCTGATAGCAGATAATGCACTGAGCCAAACTTGAACGTGTCAAGTGCTTCATTCGGAATCTCCTTGTACATGTTGGACATGGAGTTGTGGTCCATATTTTTCTTGGCATAAATGTCCAAGTCATCTGCTTGCTCCTCTGGGGCATTGATCAGCTTCGCCCATTCCTCAACAGTAGAGTGGTACCTTGTACCCTCTGACATCCATGTGATCCTGCCATCTGGATAAAAGTGTGCTGTGGAGTAGAATTGCATGATTAGCTCCTCGTTCCACTTTGTGAGCTTCTGCCCAACAAAGTCTGCAACTCCACACGCACTAAAGCTGTCAAATACTCCAGGGTAGTACTCTTCATTGTCCTTGATATAGGTCCAGTTGACCCATCTCATGTCACATACAATTGGCTTCTTGTCAAGTAGCACTGTCTCATAGAAATCCTGCTGCTCCTTGGTATGAAACCTGTAGTCCACTGCAGTCCTTCTCCTAGAAGCATATGGATCTGCTTCTCTCCACTTCCTGAGCCCTGAGTCTCTCCCGAGCTTCATATCCTCAGCCACAGGATGAGCATCGTTGTGGTTTGGGATCTTGGGCTTGAGCTTCCAAAGGACATTCTCTTCCTCATCCTCAGCAACAGTCTCAGGCACTGGGGCCTTGTTCTTCTCAGTGGCTGGGATGCTTCTTGTGTTTCTCTTTGGTGCACTCTTAGGCTTAGATGCAGCCTTAGGTGCTTCCTTGGGCTTGGATGCAGCTCCCCCTGACCTTATGGCATCTCCCATAAGCTTGGGTGCCTTGGGCGCTGGTGCAGCTGCCTCTTCTTCCTCTTCCTCTTCCATGATGGAAGCTTTGCCAAGCACCCTAGCCACAGTCTTCTTCACTCTTTCTTTCCTTTTCTTGCCCTCAGCTGCAGCTGGCTCTTGGGAAGTGGGCTTCTCAGTTGAGGCTCTAGCCTTTGACATGGGCTGCCTGCCTGCTGGCCTTTTGATTTTCAGACCTGGCTTAGTGCCTTGAGCTGGCTCAATTCTTTTGGAAGTGGCCTCTTCCTCTGCCACATAGTCCTCATCTTCAGAGTCTGAGGTTCTCTTCTTCCTTTGTCTAGTGGCAGCTTTAGGCAGGTTGCTGGGTGTGCTCCTGCTGCCATCATCTGAGGAACTTGAGGGGCTAGTGCCCTCACTCAACTGCACTTGCTGCTCTGACAAGTTTTGGCTGTCACTCTGGTCTGACATGCTGCAAACTGACTGCTGACCCTGTGAATAGATTATAGAGGAGATAGAGTGGATGAGCATCACAAAATGCAGAGATTTTTGCAAAAGAATAATTCAAAAACCTAGTTTTAGTTTCCCACTGAAGTCATCTCGGATCTACCGACTTTCAAACTCGGTGATACCGAAGCAGTTTTGGAACCTAAACTAGTGAACTCGGTAGGACCGAGTCACAGTTCGGTGGCACCGAGACTGCTAGGGTTTCACTGAGTTCAAAAATCGGTCACACCGATAAGTAATTCTCGGTCAGACCGAGTCTCACTTGTGCAATGGCATAAGCCAAATCGGTGGACCGAGTTTTTCAACTCGGTGGGTCCGAGATGGTTTCGGCGGAAACCTAAACCTAGAATTTTCGAATCAAACCTAATCTATGAGCGTTTTGACTGGATAGAAGTTTATCAAACGTGGCTAGAAACAATATGATCACAATGTGCTAGGAATCAGATTGAGGAATAGCACAAAGATCAAGTCCATACCCTAGTTCGGCAAGGACTTGCTACGGCGGCAACGGCGGGGCAGAATTC